>NC_057806.1:208779167-209066103 GCF_018294505.1 Triticum aestivum
CCTCGTGGGCACCTCGTGTGCTCTCCGGACTCTGTTTTCTTGCATGTTACGTATTTTGGTCAGTAAAAATTCATTATATAATCTCCCGAAGGTTTTAAATCCCGTATCACGCAAATATCCTCTGTTTTTGTTTCGAGCATTCTTTTTTTTGACAGATCCAGGTCGTCATGTCGTCTTCAAGTGCCCCCAAGGACCTGTTCTTCAAGAAGGTCATCAACCCCTACCTCGCGGAAGTGCTGCAACACCCTCAAACCATTGAGATGCGTGAGGGGTTGTTGCACATCCGCGATGTTGAGGGACCAAGGAAGACCGGAAGCACGGAGACAAGGCTCGAGGCATTGGAGCAACAAGTTTTCAAGTGTCAGGAGATGGTGGAGCGTGGACTCGATTCCAATCACATTATGATCATGGAGTTCACCAACAACCACAAGCTGGACGTCAAGGACATTGGGGAGGCCATCTTCAAGCTTCATGAGAAAATCGAGCACCTCCAAGCCCAGATCTATGACCTGCAAAATCAAAACTGTGAGTATGAATATAGATTCAAGAGGATGAGTTTGGCTGCAGATTTGAGGTTTCAGGAGACTCGATCATCCTTCTATGATGGTGAGCATATGCCTTGGAAGAGGGACGACAAGCCTACGCCATCAACAAAACCATCAACTCCTTCACCGGCAAAAGAGATATAATCACATGGGTATGGGCACTCCCTTTGGCAACTGCCAAGCTTGGGGGAGTGCCCCAGTATCGTATCACCATCACTTCTATCTTTACTATTTTTTCTTAGTTCGATCCTTTTGATAATATCTTGATCTAGTAGAATAAAGTTTTAGTATGATCTAGTTGTGAGTTTTGCTTTATGATCCTTCTATGTAATCGAGTCTATGAGCTATATATAATAAAGATTAGTGTTGAGTCAAGGGCTTGATTATTTTGCCATGATCTTGAGTGAATAAAAGAAAAGAGAAAGAATAAAAGGGAAATAAAAGAGACCATATAGATCTTATGGAGAGTAATGAGCTCACATATAAAAAGTATGATGAATAAAAGTTGTTGAGAGTTGACAAACATAGTTTTGGTCATCGTTGCAATTAATAGGAAGTAATAAAGAAAGAGAGGTCTTCACATATAAATATACTATCTTGGACATCTTTTATGATTGTGAGAACTCATTAAAATATGACATGCTAAAGATTTGACGTTGGACAAGGAAGACAACGTAATGGGTTATGTTTTCTTACATCCGAGATAAATTATATTGTCATGGATCAACCAACATTATTGAGCTTGCCTTTCCCCCTCATGCTAGCCAAATTCTTTGCACCAAGTAGAGATACTACTTGTGCTTCCAAACACCCTTAAACCAATTTTGCCATGAGAGTCCACCATACCTACCTATGGATTGAGTAAGATCCTCCAAGTAAGTTGTCATCGGTGCAAGCAATAAAAATTGCTCTCTAAATATGTATGACTTATTAGTGTGGGAGAAAATAAGCTTTATACGATCGTGTGATATGGAAGAAATAAAAGTGACGAACTGCATAATAAAGGTCCATATCACAAGTGGCAATATAAAGTGACGTTCTTTCGCATTAAGATTTTGTACACCCAACCATAAAAGCGCATGACAACCTCTGCTTCCCTCTGCGAAGGGCCTATCTTTTACTTTTATCTCCTACCTTACCTAAGAGTCTTGGTGTTCCTCACCCTTCCTTTTTACATTTTATCTTTTGGCAAGCACAACATGTTGGAAAGATCCTGGTATATATGGCTAATTGGATGTGAGTTTTCATGAACTATTATTGTTGGTATTACCCTTGAGGGAAAATGTTTGGAGGCAAAACTATAAGCCCCTATCTTTCTCTGTGTCCGATTAAAACTCCATACCCATAAGTATTGCGTGAGTGTTAGCAATTGTGAAAGACTTGTTGAGTATGTGGACTTGCTGAAAAGCTCTTATATTGACTCTTTCCTATGTTATGATAAATTGGAATTGATCCAATGACTGAGATTATAGTTTGTTAGTTTTCAATGAAGTTTATGATTCATACTTGAAATTGTGATTGAATTGTTACTATAGCATAAGAGATCATATGACAAGAATTATATAAGTTGCTGTTCTAAGAATGATCATGATGCCCTCATGTCTGTATTTTATTTTTATCGACACCTCTATTTTTAAACATGTGGACATATTTTTCGATTTCGGCTTTCACTTGAGGACAAGCGAGGTCTAAGCTTGGGGGAGTTGATACGTCCATTTTGCATCATGCTTTTATATCGATATTTATTGCATTATGGGCACTTATTACACATTATGTCACAATACTTATGCCTATTCTCTCTTATTTCTACAAGGTTTACATAAAGAGGGAGAATGCCGACAGCTGGGATTCTAGGCTGGAAAAGGAGCAAATATTAGAGACCTATTCTGCACAGCTCCAAAAGTCCTGAAACTTCATGGGAGCACTTTTCAGAATACATAAAAAATATTGGGTGCAAGAAGTACCAGAGGGGGCCACCCACCAGCCACGAGGGTGGGGGGCGCGCCCTACCCCCCTGGGCGCGCCCCCTGCCTCGTGGGCCCCCTGGTGGCCCTCCGATGCCCATATTTGGCTATATGGATTCTTTCATCCGAGAAAAAAAATCATAAGCAAGCTTTCGGGAAGAAACTCCGCCGCCACGAGGCGGAACCTTGGCAGAACCAATCTAGGCTCCGGCAGAGCTGTTCTACCGGGGAAACTTCCCTACAGGAGGGGGAAATCATCACCATCATCATCACCAATGATCCTCTCATCGGGAGGGGGTCAATCTCCATCAACATATTTACCAGCACCATCTCATCTCAAACCCTAGTTCATCTCTTGTATCCAATCTTTGTATCCAAACCTCAGATTGGTACCTAAGGGTTGCTAGTAGTGTTGATTACTCCTTGTAGTTGATGCTAGTTGGTTTAATTGGTGGAAGATCATATGTTTAGATCCATTATGCATATTAATACCCTTGTGATTATGAACATGAATATGCTTTGTGAGTAGTTACGTTTGTTCCTGAGGACATGGGAGAAGTCTTGCTATTAGTAGTCATGTGAATTTGGTATTTGTTTGATATTTTGATGAGATGTATGTTGTCATCCCTCTAGTGGTGTCATGTGAACATCGACTACATGACACTTCACCATTATTTGGGCCTAGAGGAAGGCATTGGGAAGTAATAAGTAGATGATGGGTTGCTAGAGTGACAGGAGCTTAAACCCTAGTTTATGTGTTGCTTCGTAAGGGGCTGATTTGGCTCCATATGTTTCATGCTATGGTTAGGTTTACCTTAATACTTTTGTTGTAGTTGCGGATGCTGGCAATAGAGGTTAATCATAAGTGGGATGCTTGTCCAAGTAAGGGCAGTACCCAAGCACCGGTCCACCCACACACCAAATTATCAAAGTACCGAATGCGAATCATATGAACGTGATGAAAACTAGCTTGACGATAATTCCCATGTGTCCTCGGGAGCGCTTTTCTCTATATAAGAATTTTTCCAGGCTTGTCCTTTGCTACAAAAAGGATTGGGCCACCTTGCTGCACTTTATTTACTTTTGTTACTTGTTGCTCGTTACAAATTATCTTATCACAAAACTATCTGTCACCTATAATTTCAGTGCTTGCAGAGAATACCTTGCTGAAAACCGCTTATCATGTCCTTCTGCTCCTCGTTGGGTTCGACACTCTTACTTATCAAAAGGACTACGATAGATCCCCTATACTTGTGGGTCATCACCACCTTGTTCACATAGTTGTGAAATCCCATCTTCATTGGAATTCTGAAGAATTGTTGTTGAGCCCATCAATAACATCCTTATCTTCTCCATGATTATGTTGGACATTGAGCTAGTGTTGGAAACTTCGTAAGCATTGCCTTCATGTTCTGCTCATGAGGTATATGTTTTTGTGAAAGAAGTGACTTTCTCCAAGTTCACGTGCATTAGTTGTAAGTTGTCGCCATGAATTTGAGAAAGGTTTGTTTTGTTTCCTTTGGAATCATCCCAAATTAGTCATGCATACATGCAAAGTATTCTATGGTTTGGTAGATTAATTACCTCCACTCCATATGTATTCCCTAGCACACCAAGCCACTAATTGATTTGTTCTAGGAAAAGAAGTTAACTGCTAATCCTAGGTCATGCACAAGACTTCGTTACCCTCAATGATGGTTCCCAATCAGAACTCGGTAGTGTTTTATTATAAGACTACTATGTGGTCAAGCTTGTCTGGGACAACGTATTCACATGTGTGTAGCAGAACCAGCTCATGTTTTGGAGCTTGCTATCGTAGTTCATTTCCCGAGAATCTCGCAACATCATCTCGTCGATTTGTGTTGCAAACTTTCTTTTCCAGACATGATGTCTGAAATATTTTGTTACCAACCAGATCTGATTCTCAGGAAAATATGATGGTTGGAACATTCCCAACATTTGCATCTTGTTCCTAAGCTTGCACCGCCATTGTGCCAATCTCCCATGGGCTGCCCCTCTCAGTTATTGCTATTCAGGATCATCTTCAGAAGTGGTCCTACCATGGGTCCCATCCATTTCCGGAGATAAGAAAAAATCATTCATTCAATTGTCTTCAACAAGGTAGTCCACATCGTCCATTCTAGTATGAGTGTGCCATCCCTTCAAACTCTTTCAACTAATCGGTTGAGATTTGCCTTAGGCTATTTTAGAGACTTTCAATGATCTCTATATCGAAAGTAATTCTTTTTGCCATTTAAGGGGATAGCTCTATGAGTCACCTTCCCTAAGGTGCCCCGTTATGGAATCATGACAATATCTCCTCGCTACTTTGAAACCTATCGACCATCCTACTTAAGCGTGGAGTTGTTGCCTACCAAATTGAACCTTTATCATCCGCTTCTTTCCATCGCCCCTGATGTGTGTTTCGTGTCTCAGCTCAAGAGATGTTTTATATCTCACTCCATGAGTTGATCTTGAATGCTCTATCTTCGAGGAGACCGTTTTCTGTAGAGTTTCCCTTCGTTGTCATAATTGGATGAAGATCTCGAAAGCAAAGACGACAATGACAACATGAAGCAGTGATTCAACATCTTCGAGAAGGGCAGTTGGATCATGAAGATCGTGTTATTAGCTTTGTGTCCCCTCTGTCTTCTTACCTCACGTCTTGAATCTCAGGACGAGATTCTTGTTTAGTGGGGGTGAGTTGTCATAGCCCTAGCTTTTGCCTTTACTTGTCATTGCATATGCATCCATGCATCATATTGTTACATTGCATCGATTGTATTCTTCCTCGTTTGCCAGTAATTGCCCCCTCTTAGTAGACGATGTTTCCGACGACGTGATCAATGACACTGTAACATCCCAAAATTCTAAATTTTGGAATATTATAATAAATAGATAGATTTGATTGATTGATTGTTTGATTGTGGTGTGATTGCTTGAGTGAAATTGAGTGAAATTTGAAACTTTTTGAAAGTTAAATGAGAGGGAATAAAAGGACTTTCCCAAACTTTCATTTTTGCATTTATGATCTCCGTGATTCAAATTCTTTTCAAATACAAAACCCTAGAGAGAAGATGGCATGACTTCTTCCATTTAATTAAATGAAAAGGGTATTTGAAAATATTTGAATTTCATTTGGAATTATTTTCAAATTCAGAAACTTTAAGGAACTCAATGATTTTCAGGAGAGAAGATAATATGACTTCGTCAAAATATATGAAATAGGAGTTGGAAGTTCTAAAAGAATTAAATTCAAAGTTCTTTTGAAATTATTTTCCATTTGGAGTTATTTGGGTTTTATTCAAATTATTTTCTCCAAAATAAAAATATATGGAAAATAGGGTAACATGATTCCCTACATCTGAAAATTGGAGATAAATAAATTTGAAATCATTTTGGTATTTTTAAAATGATTTTTATTGGATTTTAGTAGGGCAGCATCACTCTTTGAATTATTTGATTTTTTCTTGATTTTATACGGCTTGACAAAAATGTCCATGTTGTAGAAAATCGTTTTCCGAAAATTTTGATATACAATATGCCTATATATAATTTTATTTTATTTTCGTTATACGGTTTTCCTTCTGTTTCTATTTTAAAAAAATAATTATACATGCGGCTCATAGTTATTTACCGCCCACATGCGTAGCATAGTGGCAGCAGGTGCCTCATTTTTTTTCTCTTCTAAATGGGCCAGGCCCAGGCAGCCTGTTCCTTTTTTTGACTTAGGCCGAATTTTGTTAAAAAAAACTGCAGCCGTGTACGCGTGCGGCGACCGAAGGCTTGAAGCCCATGCTGTTCTCCTCTGTTCCGTTTAATTACGTCTACGTTTAGCCTCACATTGCCTAGCCTTTGACTCATAAACCTCTTTTCAACCTATAAATATAGACCCATAGAGCCTCCAAAAAATTATCCGATTCGGGTTAAATCAATATTTTGGTTTGACTAGATTCATTCAAGAAAAAAAATTCTCCTCTTCGACGCGACTTCTGGAAATTGTCTCTTCTCTCCAAAGTCGTTTTTTCTCTGCCTTATAAAAGTATCTTTCTTTGTTTTTTTATACTTCCGTAGTTTATTATTTCTAGACTAATACGTAGAATAATTAGATTATCAATTAGTCTACGTATTTATACATTAGACCTAGATTTTTTTTAGTCATAACTATTTTTCTTCCGTAAAACAGCTTGGCCCTGATTTTTCAAATAGCCATAACTTTTCACTCGTTTATCCAAATTAGATGAAATCAACGCCTATAGCTTCGTCTTGTTTTCACCTATCCAGTCAACCTGTCACATCAACTTATTGAAATTTTCAAATCTCGAATTTTGTTCAGATTCATATTCAAACTTCTTTTGAACATAACTTGAGTTTTGTAACTTTGATTTAGTTGATTCTTTTTGCAAATCGAAGCTCTTGAACTAAACTTTCTGATAAGGCCAAATTCACATAATTTTGGTACTGTTAGAAATTGTTTTATGTTGCAAGAGTTATTTGCTTGGTTTTGATGTTTTCTGAACTGTCTTCTTCGTTCTTCCCGATCTTCTGAGTGATTGCTTATGTGTGGTTACTATTGCTTGCTCATGATAGATTGAATGGAGTGTGATGAGTAGAACTATCAAGAGTTATGAGTGTGAATCATCTTCATCAATAGTACAAGGCAAGTTCACACTTTGATCATATCCCTTTCATACCCAGTTTTATGCATTAGTTTCACCCTCAAACATTGCATGTGTAGGATTGATAACATGTGGGTATTGGGAAGTAGTTGATGAGGTAGAACCTATTGTCCTTTATATCAAACCCTTGGGAGTTACTTCTATGTTATGCTTATATTGCCATGCTATGCTCGTAGACGTGGATTGGGTTTGAGTGTATCCATGACAGATGTGAGATTGTTAATTAATGATTCAACTTAAGGTGGTTACTTTAATACACATCTGGGTGGATTGGTTGGGGCACCCTGGAGTACCAAGCAGTTTGCCCGGGCACCTGGAGAACCCAATGCTTGCCCAAGGGGATCCCGCAGGACCCGTGTGATCACCCTATGGAATGCCACCCAAGCTCAAAGGGATCATAAGATTATTCATGCTAGAAACTTCCGTGTGCAGCCACAAGCTATTATGGGCTCTAGAATAGTTGAGTAAGTTGCGTGAAGCTCTTGAAGAGGTAGACTAGCAGATGTAGTGGGTTGTAGGTGGTATAGTCTATCCGGAGTAGAGAGTTAATGCTTGTGGAAGACTGTTTCTTGGTCATCCGTTTCTCAAACACCATGTAGTGCGAGAAATCCAACGGAGGAGATGAGTCTTGTGGGGAAAGTGCGCAAACCTCTGCAGAGTGTATAAACTAATCATGATTAGCCGTGTCCCCGGTTATGGACATCTTGAGTCTCTGGTACTTGGATTATCATATTGATCTCATCACATTACTTAAATAATTTGTTGGGTTATTGATGTTAATTTGGGATTGAGTTGGAGGAACCTTCTGAATATTTTCAACCAACTTTGTAGTTAAATAAATTATATTCCTTTGCAGTAGGGAAATTTTGGCTTTTCACAAAAACATTATAACCATAGAGCTTTTCCATCAGCCATATATGCATGTAGTGATAGCTATTATTCATCATTATCCTATGGTGTGAATTTTCCAGTACATTCAATGTACTGACCCTTTGTGGCTGCAACGTCTCATGTTGCAGGATTCTTACGACGAGTAAGTGATACGTTAGGGTTACGATTTCTACACTCAACTCTGCCGTTGGTGTTGATGGGAATCCACAACCTTGTTGTTACTTCCGCTATTTGGATTGAGGTAATAGTATTTACATTATTTTATACATGTGATTTAGCTCTGTTATCAATCCTCAAGTACTGTGTGTGTCAGCATACCGATCCAGGGATGACACTTAAGCACAGAGATTTGACCGTCTGAGGTCGGGTCGCTACAGATACCGATGAAGAGCTATACAAACTTCAGAAGTGCCAGGCAAGCAAAACCCCCTTGTTCATTCCAATAGAATCCCACTCTCTTGGTTCTGCTCTCTTTTACTGCATTAGGACAACAGTGAATCAACTATTACATGTTGCGGTAGTTGAACCCCTTTCCTCTGCATGACCTGTCATTGCCACAGTAAATAGATGAAACCCACTAGCATGAGTAGGAGTTGTTTGAGCCTTGATGTGCCTACTCCTTCATGATTGTTTGTCATGCCTGCTATTGCTTAGAGTTGTTTCTGGTCTGATTCACCGGGGATGAATTGGAAAGTTGTGAACATGTCCTGCTGTTGAGAGCTAAGTGTGTGAACATGATTTGGTAAAGGTACATGGTGGGTTGTCTCATTGAAACTTTCCTTTGGAACTGAGTTCTGTGTTTGTGATCCATGAACAGTTACTACCACACATTGGGTTCTGGTAACTCGACCCCTCTCAGCTTATTAACCAACTCGATCTCTGTCCAGGAGTTGCAACTAGTTTCTGGTGCTTGTAGGTAGTGTTAGTAGTCTACCAAGTGGCACCCGGTACAGGTGGGCTTGGGACAGACTAGGCACAGTGGCACGGTGTACCAAGTGGCACCCGGATGGTGGGCTTGGGAACCCTGCTCACATCGTTTGGGGCCGTGAGTGACATCCCGGCCGGATGTCCTTGCGGATGGAACCCGAATAGGCGATAAACCTAGACTAGAGACTTGTGTGGTTAGTCAAGTCATGGCCAACTCCCTCGCCAAGCTTTCGCTTGAAGGTTGCCGAGATACACAATGTGTACATGGTGGTAAGTGGCAACAGCGTGTGTGAAGAAGTACACCCCTGTAGGGTTAACATCATCTATTTGAATAGCCGTGTCTGCGGTAAAGGACTTCTGGGTTGCCTGTACAGTTCATAGACAAGTGAAAGTGGATACTCTAAAATGCGCAAGATAAGCGTGAGTGCTATGGATGGCCTTCTCGTAGGGAGATGGAAGCGGATCCATTTGGGTGTATTGATATGGTAAATATGTGGACTCGTGTGGGCCACCTCAAATGAGTTACTTGCAATCATAGTTCAGGATGGCTACCGAGTCAAAGCTGGCTTAGTGCAGTCAAACTCCAGCACCCCTTTGTTGATACTGATGCATATGTAGCTAGTTCTGATGTAAGTCTTGTTGGGTACATTTGTACTCACGTTTGCTTCAATTATGTTTTTACAGAGAGACTTCAGTCTCGCTTGTAGTTCCGCGTGGACTTCGATGTTTAGCTTGTTACCTCAACTACGATCTTGTACCCTTGGGAGGGTCTTGTAGATAGCCAGGCTTCTCAGCCTTGTACTCAGACATGTTTATGCTTCCTCTTGTTGCTTGTATGCTCTGTATGTTGGGTCATGAGACCCATGTTTGTAATACTTGGCTCCTCGGAGCCTAATGAATAAATACTCTGAGTCGTAGAGTCTTGTTGTGATGCCATGTTGTATTTGCACATATCGAGCATATTGTGTGTATGATTGAAATGCTTGGTATGTGTGGGATCCGACAACCTAGTTGTCTATCCTTGGTAGCCTCTCTTATGGGGAAATGTAGTCTGGTGCTTCCACTGAGCCATGTTAGTCTGCTACAGCCCAGTTTACCGGAGTCCTGCTAGCCCAGCACTACTGCTCCAGAACACTTAGACTGGCCGGTATGTGATCCATTTCATTCCCATGTTTGTCCCTTCGGGGAAATGTTATGCGGTGACTTCCGGAGTCCTGCTAGCCTGCTACAGCCCGGGTTCCCGGAGTCCTATTAGCCCAGTTGCTACAGCCTGGATTCACACGCTGATGACCGACACGTTTGATGTTGGTTCATGTATGCCTGTCCCCGTAAGTTAGTGCCACTTTGGGTTCACGACTAGTCATGTCGGCCCGGGTTCCCTGTCATATGGATGTTAGCGACACTATCATATACGTGAACCAAAAGGCGGAAACGGTCCCGGGCCAGGTAAGTTGGCACCCGTGGGAATACCGTGCGTGAGGCCGCAAAGTGATATGATGTGTTACATGCTAGATCGATGTGACTTAGAATTGGGGTCCTGACAATTGGTTACCCATAACCATTGGTAGGCATGTTTTCCCCTCAGACCTAATAATTCTAGAGTCACAAGGATTGGATGTGACACCTGGCATGGATTGGCTATCAAAGTATGGAGGAAACATTGATTGTGCTAGCATGTCAATTATGCTCACCACCCTAGAGGAAAAAAGGATCAAGTATGTATCCAGCCGTGCGCCAAGGAGGACCCAAGTAAATTCTCTCTTAGGAGTTGTTCAGGAGGAAGTGCCTATAGTGAAGGATTACACAGATGTATTCCCAGAGGAACCACCAGGCATGCAGCCAGAACGGGATATAGAATTTCTGATAGAGTTGTTGCCAGGCACCAGACCAATATCAAAGAGACCATACCGGATGCCCACAAATGATCTGGAGGAAATTAAGAAGCATATTAAGGAGTTATTGGAGAAAGGTTACATTCGACGAAGTTCGTCACCATGGGGAGCCCCAGTGCTTTTGGTTGAGAAGGAGGATGGATCCTTGAGAATGGTTGTTGATTATCGTGCATTGAATGAAGTGACGATAAAGAACAAGTACCCACAGTCGATGATCAATGATTTGTTTGACCAGCTGTAAGGAGCTAAAGTATTTCCCAAGATCGATCTGCGATCAGGATACCACCAGCTGAAGATCCGAGAACAGGATATACGTAAGACAACTTTTACCACAAGGTACGGGCTATATGAGTACACGGTTATGTCATTTGGATTGACAAATGCCCCTGCCTATTTCATGAGTATGATGAATAAGGTGTTCGTGGAGTTCTTGCATAAGTTTGTTTTTGTGTTCATTGATGATATTTTGGTATACTCGAAGAATGAAGAGGAGCACAAGGAGCATTTGCGTTTAGTTCTCGAGAAGCTCAGGGAACATCAGTTGTATGCCAAATTCAACAAATGTGAGTTTTGGTTGAAGGAAGTTGGATTCCTTGGACATGTTATATGAGGAGAGGGTATAGCAGTAAACCCTACCAAGGTTTAGTCAGTTACCGATTGGTTGTCACCCACCTCGGTAGGAGAGATCCATAGTTTTCTTGGACTTGCGGGATATTATCGGAGATTCATTGAGAATTTTTCCAAGATTGCGAAGCCTATGACGGAGTTGTTGAAGAAGGACATCAAGTTCAAATGGATGAATGAATGTCAGGCTAGTTTTCAGGAGTTGAAGAAACGTTTGGTTATAGCCCCAATGCTAATTCTTCCGGATATATGCAAGGATTTCCAAGTGTATTGCGATGCTTCTCGCTTAGGACTTGGAGGTGTACTTATGCAGGACGGAAGAGTGGTTTCATATGCCTCACGTCAGCTTCAACTGCATGAGTTGAATTATGCCACGCATGACTTGGAGTTAGCAGCCATAGTACATGCACTCAAGACCTGGAGACATTTTCTTATTGGAAACCATTGTGATGTGTACACGGATCACAAGAGTTTGAAGTACATTTTCACGTAGAAGGTATTGAATCTCAGGCAAACGAGATGGTTGGAGCTTACAAAGGATTATGATATGAAGCTGCATTATCATCCAGGAAAGGCCAATGTCGTAGCAGACGCTTTGAGCCGGAAGAGTTATGTCAATACCCTCGTAAGTGGAGGATTACCAAAGGAGTTAGTTGACGATCTTAAGGAACTTCGTTTGGAGATAGTTCCTAGAGGTTTTGTTGCAGCAATGGAGGTTCAGTCAACATTATTGGGAAAGATTCGAGAAGCTCAGAAGGATGACAAGGAAATTGCTGAGATAAAGGAGAAGATGAGTAAAGGAAAAGCCAAGGGTTTTCAAGAGTATGAGCATGAAACCTTATGGTTTGAGGACCGTGTATATGTACCCGATAATGCAGAGATCAGGAAGTTAATACTTCAGGAAGCTCATGACTTGCCATACTGGATACACCCCGGAAATACCAAGATGTATTTAGATGTGAAGGAGCGTTTCTGGTGGACAGGTATGAAGAAGGATATTGTTGAGTATGTTGCAGTATGTCATGTATGTTGGAAATATGCCCTAGAGGCAATAATAAAAGTGTTATTATTATATTTCTTTGTTCATGATAATAGTCTTTTATTCATGCTAAAACTGTATTATCCGGAAATCGTAATACACGTGTGAATACATAGACCACAATATGTCCCTAGTGAGCCTCTCGTTGACTAGCTCGTTGTGATCAACAAATAGTCATGGTTTCCTGGCTATGGACATTGGATGTCGTTGATAACGGGATCACATCATTAGGAGAATGATGTGATGGACAACACCCAATCCTAAGCATAGCACAAAGATCGTGTAGTTCGTTTGCTAGAGCTTTGCCAATGTCAAGTATCTCTTCCTTTGACCATGAGATCGTGTAACTCCTGGATACCGTAGGAGTGCTTTGGGTGTATCAAATGTCACAACGTAACTGGGTGACTATAAAGGTGCACTACAGGTATCTCCGAAAGTATCTATTGTTTTATGCGGATCGAGACTGGGATTTGTCACTCCGTGTAAACGGAGAGGTATCTCTGGGGCCCACTCGGTAGGACATCATCATTTGCGCAATGTGACCAAGGAGTTGATCACGGGATGATGTGTTACGGAACGAGTAAAGTGACTTGCCGGTAACGAGATTGAACAAGGTATCGGTATACCGACGATCGAATCTCGGGCAAGTAACATACCGATAGACAAAGGGAATTGTATACGGGATCGATTGAGTCCTTGACATCGTGGTTCATCCGATGAGATCATCGTGGAACATGTGGGAGCCAACATGGGTATCCAGATCCCGCTGTTGGTTATTGACCGGAGAACGTCTCGGTCATGTCTGCATGTCTCCCGAACCCGTAGGGTCTACACACTTAAGGTTCGATGACGCTAGGGTTATAAAGGAAGCTTGTATGTGGTTACCGAATGTTGTTCGGAGTCTCGGATGAGATCCCGGACGTCACGAGGAGTTCCGGAATGGTCCGGAGGTAAAGATTTATATATAGGAAGTCCTGTTTCGGCCATCGGGACAAGTTTCGGGGTCATCGGTATTGTACCGGGACCACCTTAAGGGTCCCGGGGGCCCACCGGGTGGGGCCACCTGCCCCGGGGGGGCACATGGGCTGTAGGGGGTGCGCCTTGGCCTACATGGGCCAAGGGCACCAGCCCCAAGAGGCCCATGCGCCTAGGGAACCCTAGAGGGAAGAGTCCTCAAGGGGGAAGGCACCTCCGAGGTGCCTTGGGGAGGATGGACTCCTCCCCCCCTCTTGGCTGCCGCACCAGATGCCATCTGGAGGCTGGCCGCCGCCCCTTGGGGTGGGAAACCCTAAAGGGGGCGCAGCCCTCCCCTTCCCCTATATATATGAGGCCTAGGGGCTGCCCATAACACGCGATTTGATCTCTCGTTGGTGCAGCCCTGCCCCTCTCCCTCCTCCTCCTCTCCCATGGTGCTTAGCGAAGCCCTGCTGGATTGCCACGCTCCTCCATCACCACCACGCCGTTGTGCTGCTGCTGGATGGAGTCTTCCTCAACCTCTCCCTCTCTCCTTGCTGGATCAAGGCGTGGGAGACGTCACCGGGCTGTACGTGTGTTGAACGCGGAGGTGCCGTCCGTTCGGCACTTGATCATCGGTGATTTGAATCACGACGAGTACGACTCCATCAACCCCGTTCACTTGAACGCTTCCGCTTAGCGATCTACAAGGGTATGTAGATGCACTCTCCTTTCTACTCATTGCTGGTCTCTCCATAGATAGATCTTGGTGATACGTAGGAAAATTTTTGAATTTCTGCTACGTTCCCCAACAATGTATGTCAGGGAGTGAAGGCAGAACATCAGAAACCAGCAGGATTACTTCAGCCTATGCCGATACCTGAATGGAAGTGGGACAAGATTGGCATGGATTTCATCACCGGATTACCCAGGACCCGATCGGGATATGATTCAATCTGGGTAGTAGTTAACCGTTTGACAAAGGTAGCTCACTTTATCCAAGTGAAAACCACCTATACGAGTGCGAAGTTGGCCAAGATATATATGACTAGGATCGTATGTCTGGATGGAGTTCTGAGGACCATCACATCAGATAGAGGGACTCAGTTTACCTCAAAGTTTTGGAATCAGCTGCACCAGACTTTTGGTACCCGGCTAGAGTTTAGTACAACTTTTCATCCGTAGACAGATCGACAGATCGAGAGAGTCAATCAGATTCTGGAGGACATGTTGAGAGCTTGTGCGCTGGATTGTGGATCTAGTTGGGATGAAAATTTGCCGTACGCGGAGTTCTCATACAATAATAGTAATCAAGCTAGTTTGAAGATGGCACCTTACAAAGCTTTGTATGGGAGAAGGTGCAGGACACCATTAATGTGGGATGAAGTTGGAGACCGCCAGTTGTTTGGACCAGATTTGATCAAAGAGTCTGAAGAGAAGGTTAAGTTGATTCACGACAGACTAAAGGTAGCTCAGTCCAGGCAGAAGAGTTATGCCGATACAAAGAGCAAGGAGGTAGTCTATGAAATCGGAGACAGAGCATATCTTCGTGTGTCACCTCTGTGAGGAGTTAAGCAATTTGGAGTTAAGGGAAAGTTAGCCCTGAGATTTGTAGGACCATACTGAGTGTTGGAGCATATAGGAGAAGTGGCCTACAAGTTGGAATTACCCGAAGGATTGTCAGGAGTTCATGATGTGTTTCACGTTTCCCAGTTGAAGAAGTGCCATGCTAAGATGGCCGACCTTACACGTACTCTTACGTGAGACAGGTTCCACCGATTGACATGCACTTGGTGCATAAGGTGGCTAGCGGGTGCCAGTCTCTCCCACTTTAGTCGGAACGGATTCGATGAAAAGGGTCCTTATGAAGGGTAAATAGCAATTGGCATATCACGTTGTGGTTTTGCGTAGGTAAGAAACGTTCTTGCTAGAAACCCATAGCAGCCACGTAAAACATGCAAACAACAATTAGAGGACGTCTAACTTGTTTTTGCAGGGTATGCTATGTGATGTGATATGGCCAAAAGGATGTGATGAATGATATATGTGATGTATGAGATTGATCATGTTCTTGTAATAGGATTCACGACTTGCATGTCGATGAGTATGACAACCGGCAGGAGCCATAGGAGTTGTCTTTATTTATTGTATGACCTGCGTGTCATTGAAGAACGCCATGTAAACTACTTTACTTTATTGCTAAACGCGTTAGTCATAGAAGTAGAAGTAGTCATTGGCGTGACAACTTCATGAAGACACGATGATGGAGATCATGGTGTCATGCCGGTGACAAGATGATCATGGAGCCCCGAAGATGAAGATCAAAGGATCTACATGATATTGGCCATATCATGTCACTACTCTATTTGATTGCATGTGATGTTTATCATGTTTATGCATCTTGTTTGCTTAGAACGACGGTAGTAAATAAGATGATCCCTTACAAAATTTCAAGAAGTGTTCTCCCCTAACTGTGCACCGTTGCTACAGTTCGTCGCTTCTAAGCACCACGTGATGATCGGGTGTGATGGATTCTTACGTTCACATACAATGGGTGTAAGACAGTTTTACACAGCGAAAAACTTAGGGTTAACTTGACGAGCCTAGCATGTGCAGACATGGCCTCGAAACACGGAGACCAAAAGGTCGAGCATGAGTCGTATAGTAGATACGATCAACATGAAGATGTTCACCGATGATGACTAGTCCGTCTCACGTGATGATCGGACACGGCCTAGTTGACTCGGATCATGTGATCACTTAGATGACTAGAGGGATGTCTATCTGAGTGGGAGTTCATAAGATGAACTTAATTATCCTGAACATAGTCAAAAGGATTTTGCAAATTATGTCGTAGCTCGCGCTTTAGTTCTACTGTTTTAGATATGTTCCTAGAGAAAATATAGTTTGAAAGTTGATAGTAGCGATTATGCGATCAGTAGAAAGCTTATGTCCTTAATGCACCGCTCAGTGTGCTGAACCCCAACGTCGTTTGTCGATGTTGCGAACATCGGACATACACGTTTTGATAACTACGTGATAGTTCAATTAAATGGTTTAAGTAGAGGCACCAAAGACGTTTTCGAAACGTCACGGAACATATGAGATGTTTCGAGGGCTGAAATTGGAATTTCAGGCTCGTGCCCACGTCAAGAGGTATAAGACCTCCGACGATTTTCTTAGCATGCAAACTCAGGGAGAAAAGCTCAATCGTTGAGCTTGTGCTCAGATTGTCTGAGTACAATAATCACTTGAATCAAGTGGGAGTTGATCTTCCAGATGAAATAGTGATAGTTTCTCCGAAGTCATTACCACCAAGCTGCTAGAGCTTCGTGATGAACTATAACATATCAGGGATAGATATGATGATCCTTGAAATATTCACGTTGTTTGACACCGCGAAAGTAGAAATCAAGAAGGAGCATCAATTGTTGATGGTTGATGAAACCACTAGTTTCAAGAAGGGCAAGGGAAAGAAGGGATACTTCATGAAACGGCAAATCAGCTGCTGCACCAATGAAGAAACACGAGGTTGAACCCAAACCCGAGACTAAGTGCTTCTGTAATAAGGGGAACAACCACTGGAGCAGGATTACCCTAGATACTTGGTAGATGAGAAGGCTGGCAAGGTCGATAGAAGTATATTGGATATACATTATGTTAATGTGTACTTTACTAGTACTCCTAGTAGCACCAGGGTATTAGATACCGGTTCGGTTGCTAAGTGTTAGTAACTCGAAATAAAAGCTACGGAATAAACGGAGACTAGCTAAAGGTGAGCCGATGATATGTGTTGGAAGCATTTCCAAGTTTGATGTGATCTAACATCGCACGCTCCCTCTACCATCAAAGATTAGTATTAAACCTGAATAAGTGCTCTTGCACCTAAAGGAATGGTTTATTGAATCTCGATCGTAGGGACACACATTTTCATGCCAAAAGATATAAGATAGTAATGATAGTACCACTTACTTGTGGCACTGCCATGTAAGTCATAATGGTATAAAACGCATGAAGAAGCTCCATGTTGATGGATCTTTGGACTCACTCATTTTTGAAAAGTTTGAGACATGCGAACCATGTCTATTGGTATATATGCATGAAGAAACTCCATGCAAATGGACCATTTGAACTCACTTGATTTTTGAATCACTTGAGATATGCAAATCATACCACATGGGCAAGATGACTGAAAAGCCTCGGTTTCAGTAAGATGGAACAAGATAGCAACTTGTTGGAAGTAACACATTTTGATGTGTGTAGTCCAATGAGTGCTGAGGCATGCAGTGAATATCGTTATGATCTTACTTCACAGATGATTCGAGTAGATGTTAAGAATATTTACTTGATGAAACACAAGTCTGAATTATTGAATGGTTCAAGTAATTTCAGAGTGAAGTAGAAGATCATTGTGACAAGAGGATAAAATGTCTATGATACGATCATAGAGATGAATATTTGAGTTACGAGTTTTGGCACACAATTAAGACATTGTGGAAATTGTTTCATAATTAATACCGCCTGGAACACCATAGTATGATGGTGTGTCCGAACATCATAGTTGCACCCTATTGGATATGGTGCGTACCATGATGTCTCTTATCGAATTACCACTATCGTTCATGGGTTAGGCATTAGAGACAACCACATTCACTTTAAATAGGGCACCACGTAATTCCGATGAGATGACACCGTATGAATTATGGTTTAGAGAAACCTAAGTTGTCGTTTCTTAAAGGTTTGGGGCTGCGACGCTTATGTGAAAAAGTTTCAGGATTAAGCTCGAACCCAAAGCGGATAAAATACATCTTCATAGGACACCCAAAACAGTTGGGTATACCTCCTAATTCAGATCCGAAAGCAATATGAATTGTTTCTAGAATCGGGTCCTTTCTCGAGGAAAGGTTTCTCTCGAAAGAGTTGAGTGGGAGGATGGTGGAGACTTGATGAGGTTATTGAACCATCACTTCAACCAGTGTGTAGCAGGGCACAGGAAATTGTTCCCGTGGCACCTACATCAATTGAAGTGGAAGCTTATGATATTGATCATGAAGTTTCGGATCAAGTCATTGCCGTACCTCGTAGGGTGACAAGGATACGTACTACTTCAGAGTGGTACAGTAATCCTCTCTTGAAGGTCATGTTGCTAGACAACAATGAACCTACGAGCTATGGAGAAGCGATGGTGGGCCCAAATTCCGACAAATGGTTAAGAAACCATGAAATCCGAGATAGGATCCATGTATCAGAACAAAGCATGGACTTTGGTGGACTTGGCCGATGATCAGCAAGCCATTGAGATAAATGGATCTTTAAGAAGAAGACGGACGTGGACGGTAATGTCACCGTCTGTGAAGCTCGACTTGTGGCAAAGAGTTTTTCACAAGTTCAAGGAGTTGACTACGATGAGATTTTCTCATCCGTAGAAATGCTTAAAGTCCGTCGGAATCATGTTAGCATTAGCTACATTTATGAAATCTGGCAGATGGATGTCAAGACAAGTTTCCTTACCAGTTTTCGTAAGGAAAGGTTGTATGCAATACAATCAGAAAAGTTTTGTCGATCCTAAGGATGCTAAAAGGTATGCTAGCTCCAGCGATCCTTTTAAGGACTGGAGTAAGCATCTCGGAGTTGGAATGTACGCTTTGATGAGATGATCAAAGATTTTGGATTTATACAAAGTTTATAAGAAACTTGTATTTCCAAAGAAGTGAGTGGGAGCACTATAGAATTTCTGATGAGTATATGTTGTTGACATATTGATGATCAGAGATGATGTAGAATTTCTAGAAAGCATATAGGGTTATTTTGAAAGTGTTTTTCAATGGAAAGCCTGGATTAAGCTACTTGAACATTGAGCATCAAGATCTATAAGGATAGATCAAAATGCTTAATAATACTTTCAAATGAGCACATACCTTGACATGATCTTGAAGGTGTTCAAGATGGACCAGTCAAAGAAGGAGTTCTTGCCTGAGTTGTAAGGTACGAAGTTAAGACTTAAAGCTCGACCACGGCAGAATAGAGAGAAAGGACGAAGGTCGTCCCCTATGCTTAAAACGTAGGCTCTTCAGTATGCTATGCTGTGTACCGCACCTGAAGTGTGCCTTGCCATGAGTCAGTCAAGGGGTACAAGAGTGATCCATGAATGGATCATAGGACAGCGGTCAAAGTTATCCTTAGTAACTAGTGGACCAAGGAATTTTCTCGATTATGGAGGTGGTAAAAGAGTTCGTCGTAAAGGTTACGTCGATGCAAGCTTAACACCTATCCGGATAGCTCTGAGAAGAGATACCGAATACGTATTATGGGGCAACAATTTAGAATAGCTCCAAGTGGAACAGTTATTTGGAATAGCTCCAAATAGAGCGTGGTAGCTGCATCTAGGAGATGACATAGAGATTTGTAAAGCACACACGGATCTGAAAGGTTCAGACCCGTTGACTAAAACCTCTCTCACAAGCAACATGATCAAACATAAAACTCATTGAGTGTTAATCACATAGTGATGTGAACTAGACTACTGACTCTAGTAAACTCTTGGGTATTAGTCACATGGCGATGTGACCTGTGAGTGTTAATCACATGGCGATGTGAACTAGATTACTGACTCTAGTGCAAGTGGGAGACTGTTGGAAATATGCCCTAGAGGCAATAATAAAAGTGTTATTATTATATTTCTTTGTTCATGATAATAGTCTTTTATTCATGCTATAACTGTATTATCCGGAAATCGTAATACACGTGTGAATACATAGACCACAATATGTCCCTAGTGAGCCTCTAGTTGACTAGCTCGTTGTGATCAACAGATAGTCATGGTTTCCTGGCTATGGACATTGGATGTCGTTGATAACGGGATCACATCATTAGGAGAATGATGTGATGGACAACACCCAATCCTAAGCATAGCACAAAGATCATGTAGTTCGTTTGCTAGAGCTTTGCCAATGTCAAGTATCTCTTCCTTTGACCATGAGATCGTGTAACTCCTGGATACCGTAGGAGTGCTTTGGGTGTATCAAACGTCACAACGTAACTGGGTGACTATAAAGGTGCACTACAGGTATCTCCGAAAGTATCTATTGTTTTATGCGGATCGAGACTGGGATTTGTCACTCCGTGTAAACGGAGAGGTATCTCTGGGGCCCACTCGGTAGGACATCATCATTTGCGCAATGTGACCAAGGAGTTGATCACGGGATGATGTGTTACGGAACGAGTAAAGTGACTTGCCGGTAACGAGATTGAACAAGGTATCGGTATACCGACGATCGAATCTCGGGCAAGTAACATACCGATAGACAAAGGGAATTGTATACGGGATCGATTGAGTCCTTGACATCGTGGTTCATCCGATGAGATCATCGTGGAACATGTGGGAGCCAACATGGGTATCCAGATCCCGCTGTTGGTTATTGACCGGAGAACGTCTCGGTCATGTCTGCATGTCTCCCGAACCCGTAGGGTCTACACACTTAAGGTTCGATGACGCTAGGGTTATAAAGGAAGCTTGTATGTGGTTACCGAATGTTGTTCGGAGTCTCGGATGAGATCCCGGACGTCACGAGGAGTTCCGGAATGGTCCGGAGGTAAAGATTTATATATAGGAAGTCCTGTTTCGGCCATCGGGACAAGTTTCGGGGTCATCGGTATTGTACCGGGACCACCGGAAGGGTCCCGGGGGCCCACCGGGTGGGGCCACCTGCCCCGGGGGGCCACATGGGCTGTAGGGGGTGCGCCTTGGCCTACATGGGCCAAGGGCACCAGCCCCAAGAGGCCCATGTGCCTAGGGAACCCTAGAGGGAAGAGTCCTCAAGGGGGAAGGCACCTCCGAGGTGCCTTGGGGAGGATGGACTCCTCCCCCCCTCTTGGCCGCCGCACCAGATGCCATCTGGAGGCTGGCCGCCGCCCCTTGGGGTGGGAAACCCTAAAGGGGGTGCAGCCCTCCCCTTCCCCTATATATATGAGGCCTAGGGGCTGCCCATAACACGCGATTTGATCTCTCGTTGGTGCAGCCCTGCCCCTCTCCCTCCTCCTCCTCTCCCATGGTGCTTAGCGAAGCCCTGCTGGATTGCCACGCTCCTCCATCACCACCACGCCGTTGTGCTGCTGCTGGATGGAGTCTTCCTCAACCTCTCCCTCTCTCCTTGCTGGATCAAGGCGTGGGAGACGTCACCGGGCTGTACGTGTGTTGAACGCGGAGGTGCCGTCCGTTCGGCACTTGATCATCGGTGATTTGAATCACGACGAGTACGACTCCATCAACCCCGTTCACTTGAACGCTTCCGCTTAGCGATCTACAAGGGTATGTAGATGCACTCTCCTTTCTACTCGTTGCTGGTCTCTCCATAGATAGATCTTGGTGATACGTAGGAAAATTTTTGAATTTCTGCTACGTTCCCCAACAATGTATGTCAGGGAGTGAAGGCAGAACATCAGAAACCAGCAGGATTACTTCAGCCTATGCCGATACCTGAATGGAAGTGGGACAAGATTGGCATGGATTTCATCACCGGATTACCCAGGACCCGATCGGGATATGATTCAATCTGGGTAGTAGTTAACCGTTTGACAAAGGTAGCTCACTTTATCCAAGTGAAAACCACCTATACGAGTGCGAAGTTGGCCAAGATATATATGACTAGGATCGTATGTCTGGATGGAGTTCTGAGGACCATCACATCAGATAGAGGGACTCAGTTTACCTCAAAGTTTTGGAATCAGCTGCACCAGACTTTTGGTACCCGGCTAGAGTTTAGTACAACTTTTCATCCGTAGACAGATGGACAGATCGAGAGAGTCAATCAGATTCTGGAGGACATGTTGAGAGCTTGTGCGCTGGATTATGGATCTAGTTGGGATGAAAATTTGCCGTACGCGGAGTTCTCATACAATAATAGTAATCAAGCTAGTTTGAAGATGGCACCTTACAAAGCTTTGTATGGGAGAAGGTGCAGGACACCATTAATGTGGGATGAAGTTGGAGACCGCCAGTTGTTTGGACCAGATTTGATCAAAGAGTCTGAAGAGAAGGTTAAGTTGATTCACGACAGACTAAAGGTAGCTCAGTCCAGGCAGAAGAGTTATGCCGATACAAAGAGCAAGGAGGTAGTCTATGAAATCGGAGACAGAGCATATCTTCGTGTGTCACCTCTGTGAGGAGTTAAGCAATTTGGAGTTAAGGGAAAGTTAGCCCTGAGATTTGTAGGACCATACTGAGTGTTGGAGCATATAGGAGAAGTGGCCTACAAGTTGGAATTACCCGAAGGATTGTCAGGAGTTCATGATGTGTTTCACGTTTCCCAGTTGAAGAAGTGCCATGCTAAGATGGCCGATATTCCTCTGAGAGATACAATGCCCCTAGAAGAAATTCAGTTGGACAGTGACCTAACCTACGAGGAGAAACCTCTCAAGATTCTCGAGATTGCCAGCCGAGTTACACACAGCAAGGTTATCAAGTTTTGCAAAGTTTAGGGGAGCCACCATACCGAGCATGAAGCCACCTGGGAACGAGAGGAAGACCTACGGAAAGACCACCCACACCTATTTTCTAGCAAACCCTAATCTCGAGGGCGAGGTTCATCTTAAGGGTGTAGGTTTGTAACATCCCAATTTTCAATTAGGATGTTATACATAGGTCATCATATGCATATGATATTTTATTTGCATTTTTTGTGATCCTAGAAATCTTAAGAAACTCAAGGACCCATGGAGAGAGTTGGGGATTTCATTTACTTTCATATTTGACTTTTCTCAAATTTGAAAAGAGGATCATTTTGGTTTTAATAATTTTTCTCTCCGAATATTTCAAATATTAAAATAAAAGAGAGAAGATAATATGACTTATTCAAAAAGAGAGGAATATTGGAGGAAAGATTTTAAAATCAAATAAATATTTGTATTTGCATTTTATCCGAGATTTTATTTGAATTAGAAAAAATATGCATTTCTCAAAATTGCATTTTTAGGCCAAAAAAATGTTCACTATGTTCTAAATATTTTATTTAGACGGTGAAAATTGTTTTTGGCATTTTTAGAATTTTTTTATATTTTATTAGGTTTTTTCTTCGGTGGAAATTATTAAAAAAAAGTTCCCGGACCGACTGGGCCGAAACCCAGCCGGCCCAACTCCTGCGCGCCGCCACCTTCCCCGCTGCCATGCCGCGCACGGACGTTGAGGTGAATCCGAGCCAGACTCCTCCCCGGGCCGGCCCCCTCCCCAGGCCAATGCCGCCCCGCCCCCTTTATATACGCACCGCTGCCGCCCTCCGCCACCTCGCCTTGCCCCGCCTCCCGCAAGTAGCAGTAGCCGCAGCGACAGCCGCCGCCGCAGTCGTCGTCCCGCGTCACCGCGAACCCCTCGCCGCCACAGGAGCAACCGCCACCGCCGCCCGATGCCGCCGCCGATCTGATCTCGCGGCCGCCGAACAGTTTTTCCGATTTTAGTTAGATCGGTTTATTTTTTTAGGGTTTATCTATTTAACAAACATTCGTTCGTTTAGATCTATTAGTGAATGATTTTCATTAGATCATTTCTGTTAGCGAACGTTTGCACCATAATTTTTTATCTTTTTATTTCTATTTTTTCGGCCAGGGACTTATCTGCAATTATTTTTATCACAGATTAGCCCCTGATCTTCAAACCCTCGCAGTTTTTCAACCGTTCGTCCAAATCCAGTGAAACCAATGCCAATATCTTTGTCTCAAACACCTCTTTCCAGTTAATCAACTTGAACGTGGTTTTGGCAATTTAAAATTTGGTTTCGAGCAGATTTGAATTTTAACTTCTTTTGATCATAGTTTCAGTTCCGTAGGTCCGATTCGATTGATTCTTTTTGCAAATCGAAGCTCTTCAGTTGAAATTTCAGTTTGGACTTTCTCATCTGAGTTTTGCCCTTGCATCTATGCTTGATTGATTATGTATGATATTGTTTGTTTGCGATAGAATTTCCGGAGTGCGAAGCGTGCTACTATGAGTTACTAGGGTTTTCACATCGTCAGCAAGGCAAGTAACACTTTGATCATACCCCTTTATTACCATGTTTTTATGCATTAGTTTCAACCCTCAAACTTTTGCATGAGTAGGATTGATAACATGTGGGTATTGGGAAGTAGATGATGAGGTAGAACCTATTGTCCTTTATATCAAACCATGGGAGTTACTTCTACGTTATGCTTTCACTACTATGCTATGTTCGTAGACGTGGATTGGTTGAGTGTATACATGACAGATGTGAGATTTGTTAATTAATGGTTAACTTAAGGTGGCTACTTTAATACACATCTGGGTGGATTGGTTGCGGGCACCTGGAAAATCTAGTGTTGTCCTAGGATATCCCTGAGTACCCGTGTGATCATCCTATGGTTCAACACCCAGGCTCAAAGGGATTATAAGATTATTCATGCTAGAAACTTCCATGTGCAGCCACAAGCCATTATGGGCTCTAGCGTAGTTGAGTATGTTGTGTGACCTCTTTCAGTGGTAGACTAGCAGATGCAGGGGATGTAGGTGGTACTCTCTACGCAGAGTAAAGAGTTAATGCTTCTGAAAGACTGTGTCTCAGTCTTCCGTTTCTCAAACATCATGCAGTGCGAGAAATTAAACGGAGGAGATCGAGTCTTGTGGGGAAAAGTGCACAAACCTCTGTAGAGTGTACAAACTAATCATGGTTAGTCGTGTCCCTGGTTATGGACATCTTGAGTATCTGGTTCTTGAATTATTGATTTGATCTCATCACTCTAAATTAATTTGTTGGGTTGTTAATATTGTTTAAGTGGGATTGAGTTGGAGGAACCTTCTCAATGTTTATCAACCACCATGATAGTTAAACAAAATATATTCCCTTTGTTGTAGGGAAAATTGGCTTTTTGCAAAGATATGATAGCCATATAGCCTCCACCAGCCATATATGCATGTAGTGTTAGCATTTACCAATATCATTGCTCCACAATGTTATTTTGCCAGAATATTCCATGTGCTGACCCGTTTCGGGCTGCAACATATTATGTTGCAGACTTTTCAGATGAAGAGTAAGGTGCGCTAGGTCGTTGTCGTGCACTCTGCTATGACGTTGTAGTTGATGGACTCATTTATCTTTGATGCTTCCGCAGTTATCTCATTTAGATGGCCTTAAACCATATTATTGTAATAAGCTCTCTTTTGAGACATTCGATGTAATAAGTGTGTGATTGCACTCTGTTATAAATCCTTCAAGTACTGTGTGTGTCAGCATTACCGATCCAGGGATGACACTTATGCATAGAGATTTGACTGTTTGAGGTTGGATCGCTACACTAAATTACGATCATAGTGCCCCCTAGTTGGTGCTTTATAAGAGAAGATGGAGAAAAAATTGCATAAAGTAAAAGAAGGCCCTTCGCAGAGGGAAGTAGGGATTTGTAGAGGTGCCAGAGCTCAAAGTGAAAATTGAGAGATAAAAACATTTTGAGAGGCATACTTTTCCCACCAACAAAAACGACTTAGAGCTCCCAACACTTTCCATGCTAGATATATCATAGGCGATTCCCAAACAGAAATAACTGTATTCCTTTTTCCACCATACTTTCACTTTCCATGGCTAACCGTGTCCATAGGTGCCCTCCATACCAACACTTTCCAAGGAATTTATTATTTGACAACGTAAAGTAAATTCATTTTTCATTTCGGATTGGGCTTCCCTGATACCTTTGCCTTACTCTCGTGCAATGAAAAGTGAATAAACACTCATCGTGAGAATAACACATATAGCATGGAAAATATTGGCCACCCCTCACTGCCTCACAAGCGGTACGAGCACACAAAATAGAAATTTATTTTGAAATTAGATATGGCACATACAAATTTGCTTAGAACAACAAAAGAATACCGTATATAGGTAGGTATAGTGGACTCATGTGGCAAAACTTGTTTAAAGGATTCTGGATGCACAAGTAGTGATCATACTTAGTGCAAATGAAGGCTAGAAAAATATTGAGAAGCGGCCAACCAAGAAATGAATAATTTCATAAGAGAGCATTGAGCATAATTAACACTGAATAATACACCACAAGTAGGATATAATTTCATTGCATACTTTCATGCTTGCATAGGGAATCACAAACCTTAACACCAATATTCTTACTAAAGCATAATTACTCATCAACATGACTCACATATCACATCATCATATCTCAAAACTATTACGAGGAATCAAGTTTATTTTTTCCAATGATCTTCATGAAAGTTTTTATTATATCCTTCTTCCATATTTATCACTTTGGGACTAATTTTCATGTGTTGCTTTTGATAAGCTTAAACAAATATAAGTGAAGATCATGAGCATAATATTTCTTACTATAAAATTAATTTAAGTGAAGCAAGAGAGAATTTCTTCAAAAATACTAAAGCACACCGTGCTCAAAAAGATATAAGTGAAGCACTAGAGCAAATGACAAGCTACTCCAAAAATATATAAGTGAAGATCAAGCGAGTAGTTATATAAATGGGTAGCTATTTGAGGATTCTCTCTTATTTTAAAGCTTTCAGATCTAAGCATTTTATTAAAACAACAATAAAAACATAAAATGACATTCCTAGAATAGCACACATCATGTGAAGAAGCAAAAACTTAGGCTCAACCGATACTAACCGATAATTGTTGAAAAAAAGGTGGGATGCCTACCGGGGCATCCCCAAGCTTAGATGCTTGAGACTTCTTGAAATATTATATTGGGATTCCTTGGGCATACCCAAGCTTGAGCTTTTGTGTCTCCTTAATTCCTTTTATATCATGGTTTCCGTAAATCTTAAAAACTTCATCCAGACAAAACTCAACAAGAACTCGTGAGATAGGTTAGTATAAACCAATGAAAAAACCATATAATTCTCTACTGTATGAAATCACTAAAATTATTATTCAACATTGCATACTAAATGCGTCTGCATATTTAATACTCCTATCCTCAAATAGTATCATTAAACAAGCAAACATATGCAATTATAACATCAATCTGCCAAAACAGTACAGTCTGTAAAGAATGCAAGAGTATCAATACTTCTTAAAATCCAAATATTATGAAAATTTACCACACTGTAGAAAATTTATCAGAGCTTATTTTGCAAGAAGTTTCAACATTTTATCACATTCTGACTTTTCTAGGGTACTTTTTCAACAATGGTAAACTTTCTGTTTTCAAACAGCAACATGTAGGCTTGCAAAATAAGCATAGTAAAGGCTATCATTGCCACTTTTATTGAAATAAAAGATGCAAAAAATTATTCTAAATAATAGTAAGAAAATCCTAACAAAATTAATTGACACTCCAAGCAAAACACATATCATGTGACGAATGAAAACATAGCTCCAAGTGAGGTTGCCGATAATGTTGAAGACGAAAGAGGGAATGCCTTCCGGGGCATCCCCAAGATTAGTTTCTTGAATATTCCTTGAATATTACCTTGGGGTGCCTTGGGCATCCCCAAGCTTAGGGTCTTGTCACTCCTTATTCTCCTCATATCGACATCTCACCCAAAACTTGAAAACTTCAATCACACAAAACTTAACAGAACTTTGTGAGATAGGTTAGTACGATAAAGAGCAAACCATTTCACTTTTGGTACAATCAAAGACAAGATTCATAATTGTTCTCACACAATGCCTACTGTAGCATATCATTTCCACATTTTATATTGAGCAATATAAGCCATGGAAACTAGAAAACAAGCAAACTATGCATTGAAAACAGAATCTATCAAAAACAGAACAACCTATAGTAATCTGTACTCCAACCATACTTCTGCTCCTCCAAAACTTCTGAAAAAAATAGGAAAACCTGGGCAATTTGACTATTAATCTTCTGCAAAAAGAAACATCATTTTATCATGCTTCTGTTAAAAAATGAGAATTATTTTCCTGAGCGCAAAAGTTTTTGTTTTTCAGGAAGATCAAATCAACTATCACCGTAAGCCATCTCAAAGGTCTTACTTGGCACTTTATTGGAAAAAAAACATGATTACTACAGTAGCTTAATCATGTGAACACATAAAAACAGTAGGTAAAAGTGTTGGGTTGTCTCCAAACAAGCACTTTTCTTTAATGCCTTTCAGCTAGGCATGATGATTTCAATGATGCTCACATAAAAGATAAGAATTGAAACACAAAGAGAGCAGCATGAAGCATATGACTAGCACATTTAAGTCTAACCCACTTCCTATGCATAGGGATTTTGTGAGCAAACAACTTATGGGAACAAGAATCAACTACCATAGGAAGGCAAAACAAGCATAACTTCAAAATTTTCAACACAACTTGATATTATTGCAATTCCTACAAGCATAATTTCCTCCCTCATAATAATTTTCAGTAGCATCATGAATAAATTCAACAATATAACCATCACATAAAGCATTCTTTTCATGACACAAAAGCATAGAAAACTTATTACTCTCCACATAAGCAAATTTCTTCTCATCAATAGTAGTGGGAGCAAACTCAACAACATAACTATCAAGAGAGTGAAAATTAAAATCATGATGACAAGTTTCATGGTTATCATTATTCTCTATAGCATACATATCATCACCATAATTGTAACATCCCAAAATTCTAAATTTTGGAATGTTATAATAAATAGATAGACTTGATGGATTATTTGATTAATTGACTGAAAGTGAGTGAAATTCGAAACTTTTTGAAAGTTAAATGAGAGGGAATAAAAGGACTTTCCCAAGCTTTCATATTTGCTTTCTGATCTCCATGAATTCAAATTCTTTTCAAATACAAAACCCTTGAGCGAAGATGATATGACTTCTTCCATTTAAATTAAATGAAAGGGTATTTGAAAACAATTGAATTTCATTTCGAAATATTTCCAATTCTGAAACTTTATGCAACTCAATGATTTTCATGAGAGAAGATAAAATGACTTCTTCAAATTATATGAAATATGAGTTGGGAGTTTCAAAGAGTTAAATTCAATGTTTTTTTTGAATTTATTTTTTTCAATTTGGGTTATTTCAGTTATATTCAAATTATTTTTCTCCAAAAATAAAATACATGGAAAATAGGGTAACATGATTCCCTACATTAGAAAATTGGAGAAAAATTTATTTGAAATCATTTTGGTATTTTTAAAATGATTGTTGTTGGATTTTAATAGACCAGTAGCACTGTTTGAATTATTAGAATTTATGTGTATTTTATTTAATGCAAGAAAAATGTTCATGTCGTAGAAAATCTTTTTCTGAAAATTTTGATATATTATATGCCTATTTACTATTTGTATTTCTTTTGTTTTATTTCTTTTTGTTTGTCTTTGAAAAAAAAGGGGTTTAAAAAAAACTGTTCAGCCTCACCGACTGGGCCGGCCCAGCATCTCGCTAGGACGCGGCCCATCTTCCAACCGCCCCGTCTTTGAGCTCGGGACGAAGTCCCAAGCGTGGCCGACTCCGCCGCCGCCGTCGAGTCCCGGCCGGGCACGCCTCCCCTTGCCCCTCCTCCAAGCTTCTCGCCGCCCCTCCCCCCCCCTATAAATCCGGAGCCCCGGGACCCCGACCCCCTTTTCTCTCCTCTTCCTTAGCCGCCGCACTCCGCCGCCGGAGTTGCGAGCTCCGCCGGAGATCCGTCGCCTCATCCCGCGCTCCACCGCCACCCTCGACCGCCGCCGATGCCACCACTGCAACCGCCGCTCCACGCTGCCCCTCCCCGTGCTCTTCGCTGCCTCCCGCGACGCCCGGAGATGCCGCTCCGGCCGAGACCGAAGCCGCCGCCGTCGTCCTCCCCGACTCCGGTGATCGCGGCGGTAACCGCCGCCTCCCGTCCGTTGGATCTGGATCCAACGATCCAGATCTTTCTGTTTTGTTTTCGTTTTTTTAGAGAATGTTCGCTAGTTAGAGTTAGAAAGTGAGCGTTCGCTCAGTAGTTTTTTTTTTCTTTTTTTGCTTATTTTACATCAAGGACCTATCCGTGAATATAATTATTTACAGATTGGCCCCTAGTTTTCAAACGAGCACAACTTCTTACCCGTTTATCCAAATCCAACAAAACCAACGCCCACGTCTTCATTATGAACCCCTCTATCCATTAATCAAACTCAAACATGTTTTTGAAAAGTTTAAAATTTGAATTAGATCAGATTTGAATTCAAACTTCATTTGATCATAACTTGAGTTTCGTAGCTCCGTTTGAGTTGATTCTTTTTGCAAATCGAAGCTCTTGACCTAAACATTCTAATAAGGCCAAATTCACATAATTTTGATACTGTTAGAAAATGTTTTATGTTGCAAGAGTTATTTGCTTGGTTTTGATGTTTCCGAATCGTCTTCTTCGTTCTTTTTGATCTTTTGAGTGATTGCTTATGTGTGGTTACTATTGCTTGCTTACGATAGATTGACCAGAGTGTGACGAGTAGAACTATTAAGAGTTTTGAGTGCGAATCATCTTCATCAACATTGCAGGCAAGTTCACACTTTGATCATATCCCCTTCCATACCCAGTTTTTTTGCATTAGATCAATCTTCACACATTGCATGATTAGGATCTAATTAAACTGTGGGATGGGAAGTAGATGAGGTAGTACCTATTACCTGTTTATTATCAAACCCTTGGGAGTTACTATTACGTTATGCTTATATTGCCATGCTATGCTCGTAGACGTGGTTTGGGTATGAGTGAAATCCATGACAGATGTGAGATTGTTATTTAATGGTTCAACTTAAGGTGGCAACTTGAATACACATCTGGGTGGATTGCTAGGGGCACCCTGGGGATATACCAGTGGACTTGCCCGGACACCTGGGGATATACCAGTTGTCCTAGGAGATCCCGGGGATATACCGTGTGATCATCCTACGGTCCGCCACCCAGGCTCAAAGGGATCATGAGATTATCCATACTAGAAACTTCCGTGTGCAGCCACAAGCCATTATGGGCTCTGGTATAGTTGATTAAGTCGTGCGAACTCTTACAGGGTAGACTAGCAGATGTAGGGGAAAGTAGGTGTACCGGTCTATCCAACGTAAGGTGCTAGCGCTTCTGAAAGGCTATGTCTCGGTCATCCGTTTCTCAAACACCATGTAGTGCGAGGAAACCAACGGAGGAGATCGAGTCTTGTGGGGAAAAGTGCGCAAACCTCTGCAGAGTGTACAAACTAATCATGATTAGCCGTGTCCCCGGTTATGGACATCTTGAGTATCTAGTTCTTGGATTATCCTGTGATCTCATCACGTTACTTTAAATGAATATTGTTGGGTTTAATGATGTTACTTAATTGGGATTGAGAATGCTGTCAACCATTCTCAATGTTCAACAACCACCATGATAGTTAAATAAAATTTATTCCTTTGCAGTAGGGAAAAATTGGCTTTACGCAAAAACCTTATAACCATAGAGCTTTTCCACCAGCCATATATGCATATAGTGATAGCCATTGTTCATCATTTTCTCTATGGTGTGAATTTGCCAGTACATTCAATGTACTGACCCATTTCGGGCTGCAACGTCTCATGTTGCAGGTTTCTTACGATGATTAAGTGATACGTTAGGGTTATGATTTCTACACTCAACTTTGCCGTTGGTGTTGATGGGAATCCACAACCTTGTTACTTCCGCTATTTTGGATTTGAGGTAATAGTATTTACGTTACTTTTACATGTGATTTACCTCTGTTATAAATCCTCGAGTACTGTGTGTGTCAGCATACCGATCCAGGGATGACACTTAAGCACAAAGACTTGACCCATTCGGGTCGGGTCGCTACAAGATGGTATCAGAGCACTTGTTGACTGTAGGACGTGACCCTAGAAACTGGCAAGCCCATAGCAAAGACTTTTCTCTACAACTTTCCCTTTCAAAAAGATCTTTTACCTCTCTTCTCTTTCGAGTTTATTCAAATTTCCCTTTAGTGAAACCATACCCCTTTCCCTTTTGACCACTCGAAGATTCGACTGATGAGACCACTCCAAGAAGTACAGGATATCAGACCAGTAAGACCATTCGAAATGAAGAGGATTTTACCATACATTATGATAATGGAAACTACAGCTGTTGAAGACCGAAGACAAGTAGAATTTGAAGGCTCTGAAGAATTCCCAGATTTGTATGACCTAGGAAGGCTACCCTTATGGAACTTGGCAAACTATGGAAGTTGTCAATACCTGAGATCAAGGTGTATCGGAGAAAGAGTAGAGCATGTAGAGTTAAGAAACTCAAGGATTTGTCAAGAAAACCCTAAGGCAGGAGATATCAACTATGGAATGATAGCTCATGGAAATGGCAAGAGCAGAAACACAGCTATCCAAGAAGTTATCTCCCGCTTATGCTATTGTCACCATGCTGAGTTAAGGATGCTTTCTTCAGAATGGATTGGATAGTAGAAGGCTGATGGAGAACCTATCAGCAAGATGAAGTTTTAACCTTAGCTAGTGTATCACCAGGATCTGGAGTGTTACATCAGGAATTTTAAGATGGACCCGCAGGAAGCCGTATTTTGACAAGGAAGCATTTCGTGAAGAACTTAGGTCCAAGAAGCTGATGTAGCAAGCTGGAGGAGCAAAACTCGAGAAATCGGAGATTCGTCAGGAAATAGACCATGGTTCATGCCAAGGATGTTGAAACCTAGAAGTTTGAAATGCAACTCCGGAGTATTAAAGAATGTCACGAGAGACTTCGCGGAAGAAGCCATTGGAGGCATGAACAAGGCTTGAAGAATTTGGAGACGTTGAAGATTTATTGACCTTTAGAAGACCAAACCCTTGTTATATACCTACGTTAGATGCGACGATTGTAAGCTGTCATTTGTTTGATGTTTTTCTCGACAGCCACAATAAAATCTGTCTTTTCAAAAATTGTTGTTTGCATTGTGTGTATCCCTCTCTATCCCTCTTATCTCACCCCAAAACCTTGGACCCAATAGAGGATGAATGGATATGAGCTTGTATTTTTGGGACCAATGAGTCAATTGGAGACAGACCGATGGATTCAGAACATGGAGGACCATATGGAGAACAACCCTATAGTCGGAAAGGATATGGCCCAGCATGCTCTTCAATGCTTTGAAAGAGGTGCTGCTACTTGGTGGAGGATGTACCAAACCATCAATGGATGGCAAGGAGTAACCACTTGGAAAGAATTTAAGTTGACTTTGCTAAAGTCTCAGTTTGTGTCCCAGAAATTGAAGCCTTATGGAAAGGATATGAAAAAAACTTATGCATGCAAGCTTTGTGGAGAAATAGGACACAACCATAAAGAACAAAAGGATGAATGCCCTAATTGTGAAGGAAGTCACCCAGCTGAAGAATGCCCAACTAGGAAGATTACTTGTTTCTTGTGTGAAGGGACTACCCACTATCCTGCTCAGTGTCACATTTACCCCATGGTACAACGAACCATCCAACAGAAGAAAGAAGTAATGAAACGAGCCCTCATGGAAATTTTAGAAGAAGTTGTGATGAAGGAAGAGATGGAGGACACATCTAAAGAAGACCCGAGTAAACCCTGCACTAAGTCTTGCTATTCATGTGGAGAAGAAGGACACATCTCCCAGAATTGTTTGAATGGGGATTTAGTAGAATTTCCGATAGAGGAAGTAGAGTATGACCCACTGGAAATAGAAGCTCTGATGGGAATGGAAAAGTCCAGAAATAGAAGTAGATTGGATTCCAGGAAGGATCTGAGTCATGTCACCTGTTATAAGTGCAAGGAGTCAGGGCACTACCTCAACAATTGCCCAAAAAGGAAGCCAAGGACCCAAGTAGGCTACGAAATCACAAGGAAACCTCGAAACCTGTCAGTAGTAATATGTTTTAGTTGTAATGGAGCAGGGCACTTTGCCAGAGAATGCCCCAATGAGAAGGAAACTTGTGCTAGATAGTTGAGTTTGCAACAAAAGAAATGGAGTAGTAGAAGTGAGAACATTTTCTTTTAAATTGAGGTGTTGAGTTGAGGCATGTAATGGAAAAACAGGAGATTGTAATGATTTGAGAATTAATAAAGTTAGCAGTGTTGGTACTGATTTGGATTTTATGAGTTACTCTATGGGGAAAGATGTTGACCGTTTTCGAGGATATGAGAAGTACGGTCTATGGAATATTGGAGCATTTTAAGGGTGGTAGAACCCTGTAAGAACCGTTGACCCCTGGAAAGGATAAGGATACTCCACTGAGTGGATTTCGGACAAAAATGAATACGAGTTTTGTCTCGATATGTGTGATGCCCCAAGAGTATGTGGGATGAAGTTGGAGACGTCAGTTGTTTGGACCAAGCATGATCAAGGAGTCAGAAGAGAGTGTTAAGTTGATTCGAGATAGACTGAAGGTAGCTCAGTCCAAGCAGAAGAGTTACGCAGACTTAAAACGCAAGGAGGTAGTCTATGAAATTGGAGACAGAGCATGTCTTCGTGTGACCCCTCTGCGAGGAGTTAAACGATTTGGAGTTAAAAAAATTGCCCCAAGAACTGTAGGACATACAGAGTTTTGGAGCGTATGAGAGAAGTGGCCAACAAGTTAGAGTCGCCCAAAGGACTGTCAGGAGTTGATGAAGTGATTCATGTTTCTCAGTTGAAGAGTGCCATGCAGAGATGGCCAATATTTCCCTGTAAGGATGCTTGACCCTGGAAAGGATAACGATGTTCCACGAAGTGGAATATGGACTCGATAAGTATAAGTTTTTACCCCGATATGAGGGATATCCCACGAGGATGAAGAGATGAATTACTATTGGATATAAAGGAGGTATGATGTCAGAAATATGGATCAATGGAAACTCCATGATGAGTCTGAGTAATCATGTCCTAGTTTGGTGCCAATAGAAGGAAGGAAGACAGTACAATTGGATGGATTTAAGAATACTAGGAAGTTGGATGTTGGAATAACGATCAGTTGCCCCGATGATGAGTTCCAGGTCTACAAGTGATGAGATGGGCCATAACCCACAGGCCCCAAGACCTGCCAAGAAGCAAGCACATTCTTGCTGAATGAAAAACCCTGGAGGAAGATACGACATTTTATCGGCAGACAATTTTATAGGAGTAACGCAAAACCTGAGAGTTATGAAGGAACGATAGATGTTTGTTTGGCTTGCAGAATCCATGGAATCATCCGAACTTAGTTCGTCGACAAGAGAAATTCTGCAATGCTTGTGAGGATGACCGAGTGTTAGAATGCGAGATTCGCTAAACCGTATACAAGGTAATGATTTGGGTGCGGGATGGATTGATCACCATACCGACTTACTCTTATTATTCGCCTTGCTATATGGGATGGTAAATATGAGTGACTTACCTATAGTGGAGAGACGACGATCAAAACCTTGTTTAAGCCTTAGAATGGTACAGGTATTTTTCCCTTGTACAAGGCAGCTTTGCCAACCGTAGGTTATACGGTGAGGATCACCCAGACCCATTTCCTGCAGGAGAAACCATAAATGGTTGACCACCATGAGATATCGATAGTTGTTTAGAATTGGCGCTAGACCGGTCAGCTAAGAAGACCCAATCTCGAAATAACCTTACCAAGAGGAAAGGGCAGAAGAAATGAGGAAAAGGTTATGCCACTACTGGAAGAGCCCAGGAAGGAATTGGCCGAGAATCTGAGAAGACCGGCCCCGTCAAGAATAAGGATGGAGTATATGAGTATTGATGGGACCGTAACCATGTTTCTAAGGGTGGTAGCACCCCAGACCCCGGTGATGATTGATGGAATTTGAGGAGACCCCCAAACCCTAACCTTTTCTTGCTAGCCTCTCCGAATCTCGAGGACGAGATTCATTTTAAGGGTGGTAGGTTTGTAACATCCCAAAATTCTAAATTTTGGAATGTTATAATAAAAAGATAGGCTTGATGGATTGTTTGATTGATTGACTGAAAGTGAGTGAAATTCGAAACTTTTTGAAAGTTAAATGAGAGGGAATAAAAGGACTTTCCCAAACTTTCATATTTGCTTTCTGATCTCCATGAATTCAAATTCTTTTCAAATACAAAACCCTTGAGCAAAGATGATATGACTTCTTCCTTTTAAATTAAATGAAAGGGTATTTGAAAACAATTGAATTTCATTTGGAAATATTTCTAATTCTGAAACTTTATGCAACTCAATGATTTTCATGAGAGAAGATAAAATGACTTCTTCAAATTATATGAAATATGAGTTGGGAGTTTCAAAGAGTTAAATTCAAAGTTTTTTTTGAATTTATTTTTTTCAATTTGGGTTATTTCAGTTATATTCAAATTATTTTTCAAAAATAAAGTACATGGAAAATAGGGTAACATGATTCCCTACATTAGAAAATTGGAGAAAAATTTATTTGAAACCATTTTGGTATTTTTAAAATGATTGTTGTTGGATTTTAATAGACCAGTAGCACTGTTTGAAATATTAGAATTTATGTGTATTTTATTTAATGCAAGAAAAATGTTCATGTCGTAGAAAATCTTTTTCTGAAAATTTTGATATATTATATGCCTATTTACTATTTTTATTTCTTTTGTTTTATTTCTTTTTGTTTGTCTTTGAAAAAATGGGGTTAAAAAAACTGTTCAGCCTCACCGACTGGGCCGGCCCAGCATCTCGCCAGGCCGCGACCCAGCTTCCAACCGCCGCCGCGTGACGAAGTCCCGAGCGTGGCCGACTCCGCCGTCGCCGTCGAGTCCCGGCCGGGCACGCCTCCCCTTGCCCCTCCTCCAAGCTTCTCGCCGCCCCTCCCCCCCTATAAATCCGAGCCCCGGGACCCCGATCCCCTTTTCTCTCCTCTCCCTTAGCCGCCGCACTCCGCCGCCGGAGTTGCGAGCTCCGCCGGAGATCCGTCACCTCGTCCCGCGCTCCACCGCCACCCTTGACCGCCGCCGACGCCACCACTGCAACTGCCGCTCCACGCCGCCCCTCCCCGTGCTCTTCGCTGCCTCCCGCGACGCCCGGAGCCGCCGCCGTCGTCCTCCCCGACTCCGGTGCTCGCCGCGGTAACCGCCGCCTCCCGTCCGTTGGATCTGGATCCAACGATCCAGATCTTTCTGTTTTTTTGTTTCATTTTTTTTAGAGAACGTTCGCTGGTTAGAGTTAGAAAGTGAGCATTCGCTCAGTAGGTTTTTTTTTCTTTTTCTGCTTAGTTTACGTCAAGGACCTATCCGTGAATATAATTATTTACAGATTGGCCCCTAGTTTTCAAACGAGCACAACTTCTTACCCGTTTATCCAAATCCAACGAAACCAACGCCCACGTCTTCGTTATGAACCCCTCTATCCATTAATCCAACTCAAACATGTTTTTGAAAATTTTAAAATTTGAATTAGATCAGATTTGAATTCAAACTTCGTTTGATCATAACTTGAGTTTCGTAGCTCCGTTTGAGTTGATTCTTTTTGCAAATCGAAGCTCTTGACCTAAACATTCTAATAAGGCCAAATTCACATAATTTTGGTACTGTTAGAAATTGTTTTATGTTGCAAGAGTTATTTGCTTGGTTTTGATGTTTCCGAATCGTCTTCTTCGTTCTTTTTGATCTTTTGAGTGATTGCTTATGTGTGGTTACTATTGCTTGCTTACGATAGATTGACCGGAGTGTGACGAGTAGAACTATCAAGAGTTTTGAGTGCAAATCATCTGCATCAACATTGCAGGCAAGTTCACACTTTGATCATATCCCCTTCCATACCCAGTTTTTTTGCATTAGATCAATCTTCACACATTGCATGATTAGGATCTAATTAAACTGTGGGATGGGAAGTAGATGAGGTAGTACCTATTATCTATTTATTATCAAACCCTTGGGAGTTACTATTACGTTATGCTTATATTGCCATGCTATGCTCGTAGACGTGGTTTGGGTATGAGTGAAATCCATGACAGATGTGAGATTGTTATTTAATGGTTCAACTTAAGGTGGCAACTTGAATACACATCTGGGTGGATTGCTAGGGGCACCCTGGGGATATACTAGTGGACTTGCCCGGACTCCTGGGGATATACCAGTGTTGTCCTAGGAGATCCCGGGGATATACCGTGTGATCATCCTACGGTCCGCCACCCAGGCTCAAAGGGATCATGAGATTATTCATACTAGAAACTTCCGTGTGCAGCCACAAGCCATTATGGGCTCTGGCATAGTTGATGAAGTCGTGCGAACTCTTACAGGGTAGACTAGCAGATGTAGGGGAAAGTAGGTGTGCCGGTCTATCCAACGTAAGGTGCTAGCGCTTCTGAAAGGCTATGTCTCGGTCATCCATTTCTCAAACACCATGTAGTGCGAGGAAACCAACGGAGGAGATCGAGTCTTGCGGGGAAAAGTGCGCAAACCTCTGCAGAGTGTACAAACTAATCATGATTAGCCGTGTCCCCGGTTATGGACATCTTGAGTATCTAGTTCTTGGATTATCCTATGATCTCATCACGTTACTTTAAATGAATATTGTTGGGTTTAATGATGTTACTTAATTGGGATTGAGAATGCTGTCAACCATTCTCAATGTTCAACAACCACCATGATAGTTAAATAAAATTTATTCCTTTGCAGTAGGGAAAAATTGGCTTTACGCAAAAACATTATAACCATAGTGCTTTTCCACCAGCCATATATGCATATAGTGATAGCCATTGTCCATCATTTTCTCTATGGTGTGAATTTGCCAGTTCATTCAATGTACTGACCCGTTTCGGGCTGCAACGTCTCATGTTGCAGGTTTCTTATGACGAGTAAGTGATACGTTAGGGTTACGATTTCTACACTCAACTTTGCCGTTGGTGTTGATGGGAATCCACAACCTTGTTACTTCCGCTATTTTGGATTTGAGGTAATAGTATTTACGTTACTTTTACATGTGATTTACCTCTGTTATAAATCCTCGAGTACTATGTGTGTCAGCATACTGATCCAGGGATGGCACTTAAGCACAGAGACTTGACCCATTCGGGTCGGGTCGCTACAATAATCATCATAGATAGCAACTTTGTTATTATAGTCAATTGAAGCCTCATCCAAAATGGTGGATTCATCACTAAATAAAGTCATGACCTCTCCAAATCCACTTTGATCATTATAATCATCACAAATAGGAGGCATGTAATCATTATAAAAAATTTGCACATCAAATCTTCGGGGACTAAAAGTATCATCTTCATCAAACATAGCATCCCCAAGATTATGGCTTTGCATATCATTAGCATCATGGATATTCAAAGAATTCATACTAACAACATTGCAATCATGCTCATCATTTATACCAAACATTCTATTGAATTCTTCTTCTACCAATTGAGCACAATTTTCCTTTCCATCATTTTCACGAAATACATTATAAAGATGAATAACATGGTGCAATCACAATTCAATATTTTTTGTAGTTTTCTTTTATAAACCGAACTAGTGATAAAACAAGAAACTAAAAGATTCAATTGCAAGATCTAAAGATATACCTTCAAGCACTCACCTCCCCGGCAACGACGCCAGAAAAGAGCTTGATGTCTACTACACAACTTTATTCTTGTAGACTCATGTTGGGCCTCCAAGCGCAGAGTTTTGTAGGACAGTAGCAATTTTCCCTCAAGTGGATGACCTAAGGTTTATCAATCCGTGGGAAGTGTAGGATGAAGATGGTCTCTCTCAAACAACCCTACAACCAAATACAAGAAATCTCTTGTGTCCCCAACACACCCAATACAATGGCAAATTGTATAGGTGCACTAGTTTGGTGAAGAGATGGTGATAAAAGTGTAATATTGATGGTAGAAATATATTTTTACAATCTGAATAAATAAAAACAGCAAGGTAGCAAATAGGAAATGGGTACAAAAACATTATTGCAATGCTTAAAAACAAGGCCTAGGGTCCGTACTTTCACTAGTGCAATCTCTCAACAGTGCTAATATAATTGGATCATATAACCATCCCTCAACGTGCAACACAGAATCACTCCAAAGTTCCTATCTAGCGGAGAACATAAGACGGAATTGTTTGTAGGCTAAGAAACCACCTCAAAGCTATTCTTTCCGATCAATCTATCCTAGAGTTCGTACTAAAATAACACGAAGCTATTCTTTCCGATCGATCTAACCAAGAGTTCATACTAAAATAACACCAAAGCAAATTCAGATTCATAATATTCAATCCAACACAAAGAACTTCAAAGAGTGCCCCACGATTTCTACCGGAGAAACAAAGACAAGAACGCGCATCAACTCTTATACATAGAATACCCCAATGCCACATTGGGAATCCGCAAGTTGATTGCAAAAACATGTATCAAGTGAATCAATACGATACCCCACTGTCACCACAAGTATTCAATTTCAAGACATATATCAAATATTCTCAAATCCATAAAGTATTCAATCTGATAACAACAAAATCTCAAAGGGAAAAACTCAATTCATCACAACAAGATCGAGAGGGGAAAACACCATATGATCTGACTATATTAACAAAGCCCGCGATACATCAAGATCGTGACATCTCAAGAACACAAGAGAGAGAGAGAGAGAGATTAAACACATAGCTACTGGTACAAACCCTCAGCCCCGATGGTGGACTACTCCCTCCTCATCGTGGTGGCCGCCGGGATGATCAAGATGGCGACCGGTGATGATTCCACCCTTCGGCAGGGTGTCGGAAAGGGTCTAGCTTGGTTTTCGGTGGCTATAGAGCCTTGCGGCAATGGAACTTCTGATCTAGGTTAACCCCTGATGGTTTCTCTATTTATAGGATTTTTTGGCATTGGTTTCATGCTAAGATGGGCCTTGAGGTGGGCACAACCCACCGGGGCAAGCCAGGCCCACCAGGCATGCCCTGGTGGGTTGTGCCCTCCTCGTGGCTCCTCTGGCCCTCCCACGGAGCTTCGGGGGTTTCTTTTGTTCCAAAAAAGATCGTCAAAAAGTTTCAGATCATTGGAGAACTTTCATTTCTGCACAAAAAACAACGCCACGGTAGTTCTGCTGAAAACATCGCCAGTCCGGGTTAGTTCCATGCAAATCATACCAAAACCATATAAAATTGTTGTAAACATGGCATGCATACTTCATAAATTAGAGATATGTTGGAGACGTATCATATGCCGACTTACCAGGTACCACACCATGAAAAATTGTAGAAGACGGCTGAAGCTCCTTATCAGTTAAATTCATATGGCGAAAGGTATCATAGTAAAGGATATTGATGCTCCTGCCACCATCCATGAGAATTTTAGTGAATTTATAACTCCCAACCTGAGGGGCTACCACCAACGCTAGGTGACCCGGATTGTCAACCCTGGGCGGGTGATCCTCTCAACTCCATGTGATTGGTTGCTCTGACCACCGCAAGTATTAAGGTACCGCCGGCACAATTGCACTGACCATGCGTTTATGAACCTTCTGATCTTGCTTGCAAAGACTCATGGTGAAAACATGATACTGGCCACTATTAAGCTGCTTTGGATTACTCTGATATCCTGACTGATGTTGTTGGTTACCCTGACTAGAGTGTTGGTTATAACCACCTTGGTTGCCATGTCCTTCATACCCAGAATTTGAGCCGCCACCACCACAACCGGACCCCTGTGAACCGGATCCTGACCCGCCAGGTGGGCCATTATTATTACCATGATTCTGATTAATGTTGGAATTCTTGTACTCTCGAATGATAAAACAATCCTTCCAAGCATGAGCCACCGATTTATTGGGCAGGATGTGTTTTGGGCAAGGCTCATTCATCATCGCCCCAATATTAAATTTTCCCCCTCCAAAGGCCTGCTTACCATTGCCGTTACGACGCTGGTTTTTATATCCAGTGTTGGTGTTAGCTACAAGATCGGACCCGCCATCGGGCTGTCTGCGCTTGCCACCGTTACCCTGGTTGTTACCATTATGCCCCATCATGTTCTAATAGTGACCCTCTATGTTGCCACTCTTCTTCCCCTTATTGGATTTTTCATCATCAGATCCGGGGAATTTAGTGGTGTCTGAGTCGACATACTTGATGAGAGCCGCCATGAGCTCTCCCATGTCACTGCAATGACGCTTAAGCCGCCCAAGCTTCTACTTAAGGGGGGTAAAATGACAATTCTTCTCCAAGACCAGAACAGCTGAACCTGCCGCATTGCTATCTGATGAATGGATAATAGCTGAGACCCAGCGGACCCAATAGTGGGCTGACTCATCCTCCCGCTGCACACAGTTGTCTGGATCAGTAATCGTCAGAGGCTGCTTACACGTTCCCTTAAAGTTCTGAATGAAATGCGCCTTTAACTCAGCCCATGAATTGATGGAATTGGCGGGTAATCCTTTCAACCATGTTCGAGCAGGTCCATCCAACATCATGGTGAACTACTTAGCACATACAACATCATTAACATCTAGCATCTTCATAGCTAGCTCATAGCTCTCAATCCAAGCCTCGAGAGAAAGATCAGTTCAGTAATTAGGCACCTTATGAGGTCCCTTAAAATCCTTGGGGTTCATTGTGTAGAGCCAATACCAGACAAGGCACACCAACTGTCCTGGAAGTTGTCCCAGCTTCAACAGATGCCGAAGGGTTTACTAGAAATTGCTGATGAGACCCCAATTGAGCCACCAATTCCGCCTCACAATGGGCTCTAGCCTGATCCACAAGGGCATGAGCATTGTTCAGCATATTGTCATCTCGGGTCGGGTTAGGTCCACGGGGCAGGTCATCATTATGAGGCAGGTTACGACGCCGCGCACTGCTATAAACCGCCGACGACTCAATGCGCCGGCTATAGCTTTGACCTGGGCGGGGAGTTGAGTGAACACACTCACGGATGTATGAATAAGCCGCCTACTGTGCCACACCCGTCTAAAGAAGCTCCACAGCGTTCCCGGTCCCTATCGCAGCTACAGACTCAACTTCGATCGGGATAGCTGCCAGCCGTGTAGCCGCTGCTATCATGTTATCCACTGGGTTAGAATAATGGATAGAGGGTGTTGGAACCCATTGAGGTGGGGTCAGATCCCTACGAGGCGGGTCTGGCAACCGAGGCTGGGCTGCCGCTCCGGTTCCTAGCACCTCAGCAACCCGGGTTACACCGGGCGGGTTACTCGCTGCTGCCCCAGGTGTGCTAAAAAGATTCCCTCCCTCAAACTGCGAAGGTAGCCAGCTTTGGTGCCTCCTTCAAAGAGGAGCATTGGACGCATTCTGATCTAGACTCAGACAAAAAGCTTCTGCCCTTATCCGTTGTGACTCGACCTCCATCAAAGCTCGCTCTGTCGGCATCCTACCGTTCTCTGCATTAAGATCTTCTTAGGCTTTGGCCACCTCATCTCACACCTTTGCAATTTCTGCATTATTTTCTGCTTGATATGTTGGAGTCACCTTTGTGGCTAATAGAGTCGTCAAGGTGCCCAAGAGATCAGATAAAACTTGAGTCGGCGGCCGAACTGAACCGCTCGCCCAAGCTGTCGTAGCAGCAATTGAGCTGGATGTCATAGCCGCAGTCGTTGATGAATTTACCATTGGTTGCGTACCAGCCATAAAAATAGTATCCCTGCTCGGCGGCTCATAAGGGTCCGGAATATTGTCACCTACGGAATAGTGTAAGTGCATCTAGTGCCCCTTAGTGATTTTGGTGTATTGAAGACTTATAGGTTAAGGGACTAATGTGTTCGTCAATGTACACGGGTCTATAAGTCTATGAGGAGTTTGATATTTACAGAGAAAGTTGACCCCTAAAAATGAATGTCTTCAACTTAAGACTTTGGATTTCTGAAGACTTTGAAAGTGAAGAAATTGGTGTGGCCATGAAGACTTGATATTCATGCGAGGAATATGAAGCATGAAGACTTTTGTTTTCGTAGTTTCATTTTCTTATTCTTGAGTCATAGGAAACACCGTACTGTTAAAGGGGGTCGAGGAAAACCTAAGGAAAAGTTTCCAAGTGATGCTCAACTCAAAATCCTACACCTACCAATCCCTTCGAGTGAAGCCATTGGAAATCTCATACAGTTCAGTCAATTTCTTTAGTGACAGAGATGAAGTTCTTCTGGTCTCTGAGGAATTTGTTCTAATTGAGGAGTTAGGAATTCACCAGTGCGGATTGCCTACAAGTGAGGAACATGATAGCCCTGAGGAACTTGATCCTCAAATTTCTGACCGTTGCCGTGCTATGCTACAGCTGTCCCAAAATATCTTATCCACCTAACAATCATATCATTGAAGGGCATTTATATCTTATCATGTCGGGCTGCTCCCGAGGCTATAAATAGCCGCCCCCTACAACCACTAGCTAGTTGGCTGCTCCGCGAGAAACTGACACTTGTCATTGAGAGCATCCCATCCTCCGAGGACTTTGAGTGAAAATCATCAAGTGAGGAAAAACCCAAAACCCAAACCAAACACCTACAAACCCAAAGTGATTGAGCATCACTGAAGAGATTGTTCATGTGCAGAACCGACGCTTGTTACCTTTGAGGACTATGCATCCTCCAGACATTTAGGCATCATGGTATAGAGCATCCAAGAGGAAATTGTGGATCGCCGAGTGACCGAGTCTGTGAAGTTTTGGAAGTCACCTGAAGACTTACCACGAGTGATTGGATGAGGTCTGTGTGACCTTAGTTCAAGGATAATACGGTGAGGACTGTGTGTCCTCATGTTTAAATACCTAGCCGCTCCAACCAGATGTACGACTGTCACAACAGTTGGAACTGGTCTACCAAATCATTGTCTTCACCGAGCTAACTAGTTCTATTTCCTCAACCCTTTCATTTCCCCATTACTGTGTTATGTACTTGATCACTACTATTTGAAGACTTGGACTGAAGACTTTCTCAAGTTCCTCAGTTCAATTTCTTCAGTCAGTTTGTCTTCAGCCTACTTATCATGTGTTTACGCTTTCTGTATGATGACCCACAAGTGTAGGGGATCTATCTTAGCCTTTTCGATAAGTAAGAGTGTCGAACCTAACGAGGAGTAGAAGGAAATGATACGTGGTCTTCAGCAAGGTATTTTCTGCCAGCACTGAAATTATCGGTAACCGATAGTTTTGTGATAAGGTAATTTGTAATGGGTAACAAGTAATAAAAGTAATAAGGTGCAGCAAGATGGCCCAATCCTTTTTGTAGCAAAGGACAATCCTAGACAAACTCTTATATAAAGGAAAGCGCTCCCGAGGACACATGGGAATTATCGTCAAGCTAGTTTTCATCATGTTCATATGATTCGCGTTTGGTACTTTGATAATTTGATATGTGGGTGGACCGGTGCTTGGGTACTGTCCTTCCTCGGACAAGCATTCCACTTATGATTAACCCCTATTGAAAGCATCTGCAACTACAACAGAAGTATTAAGGCAAACCTAACCATAGCATGAAACATATGGATCCAAATCAGCCCCTTACGAAGCAACACATAAACTAGGGTTTAAGCTTCTGTCACTCTAGCAACCCATCATCTACTTATTACTTCCCAATGCCTTCCACTAGGCCCAAACAATGGTGAAGTGTCATGTAGTCGACGTTCACATGACACCACTAGAGGAAAGAAAACATACATCTCATCAAAATATCAAACGAATACCAAATTCACATGACTACTTATAGCAAGACTTCTCCCATGTCCTCAGGAACAAATGTAACTACCAACAAAGCATATTAATGTTCATAATCATAGGGGTATTAATATGCATAATGGATCTGAACATATGATCTTCCACCAAGTAAACCTACTAGCATCAACTACAAGGAGTAATCAACACTACTAGCAACCCACAGGTACCAATCTGAGGTTTGGATACAAAGATTGGATACAAGAGATGAACTAGGGTTTGAGATGAGATGGTGCTGGTGAAGATGTTGATGGAGATTGGCCCCCTCCCAATGAGAGGATCGTTGGTGTTGACGATGGTGATGATTTCCCCCTCCGGAGGGAAGTTTCCCTGGCAGAACAGCTCCGCCGGAGCCGTAGATTGGTTACGCCAAGGTTCCGCCTCGTGGCAGCGGAGTTTCTTCCCGAAAGTTTGCTTATGATTTTTTCCTCAATGAAAGACTCCATATAGCCAAATATGGGCATCAGAGGGCCACCAGGGGGCCCACAAGGCAGGGGGCGCGCCTAGGGGGGGGGGTAGGGCGTGCCCCCACCCTCGTGGACGATGGGTGGCCCCCCTCTAGTACTTCTTCGCCCAATATTTTTTATATATTCTAAAAATAATTCCCTTGGAGTTTGTAACACCCACGATGCGGCTATATCTCCCACGTGTCGGAGCACGACTTAGAGGCATAACCGCACTGTAGGCAATGTCGCAAGAGGGGTAATCTTTACACATCCCATGTACTGAATAAGAAAGAGGTACAGAGTTGGCTTACAGTCGCCACTTCACACAATACATAAATATAGCATTACATCATCCTGATACAGACAAGGTCCAACTACGGAACCAAAATAAAGACAACCCCAAATGCAATAGATCCCCGATCGTCCCGACTGGGCTCCACTACCGATCAATTGGAAACAAAAACAACACAACAAACACTATCTTCATCAAGCTCCTCCTTGAGCTCGGTTGCATCACCTGCACGGTATCATCGGCACCTGCAACTGGTTTTGGAAGTAATCTGTGAGTCATGGGAACTCAGCAATCTCACACCCTCACGATAAAGACTATTTAAGCTTATGGGTAGGATAAGGTATGAGGTGGAGCTACAGCAAGCACTAGCATATATGGTGGCTAACTTACGCAAATGAGAACAAGAAGAGAAGGCAAAGCACAGTCGTGAACTAAAATTGATCAAGAAGTGATCCTGAAACTACTTACGTTCAAGCATAACTCCAACACCATGTTCACTTTCCAGACCCCGTCGAGAAGAGACCATCACGGCTACACACGCGGTTGATGCATTTTAATTAAGTTCAGTGTCAAGTTCTCTAAAACCGGACATTAACAAATTCCCATCTGCCATAACCACGGGCACGACTTTCAAAAGTTCAAAACCCTGCAGGGGTGTCCCAACTTAGCCCATCACAAGCTCTCACGGTCAACGAAGGATATTCCTTCTCCCAGGATGACTCGATCAGACTTGGAATCCCGGTTACAAGACATTTCGACAATGGTAAAACAAGACCAGCAAAGCCGCCTGAATGTGCCGACAAATCCCAATAGGAGATGCACATATCTTGTTCTCAGGGCACACCGGATGAGCCAGACGTCGGGTTGGCATAGACCGTGGTTGCCCAGGGAGCGCCGGACATCGCTCAGGTTGGACCAACACTTAAAGAAGCACTGGCCGGGGGGATTAAAATAAAGATGACCCTTAGGCTCCGGAAACCCAAGGGAAAAGAAAAAGGCTAGGTGGCAAATGATACAACCAAGGTTGGGCCTTGCTGGAGGAGTTTTATTCAAGGCAAACTGTCAAGGGGTTCCAATTATAACCCAACCGCGTAAGGAACACAAAATCAAGGAACATAACACCGGTATGAAGGAAACTAGGGCGGCAAGAGTGGAACAAAACACCAGGCATAAGGCCGAGCCTTCCTCCCTTTACCAAGTATATAGATGCATTACTTAAATAAGAGATATTGTGATATCCCAACAATACCCACGTTCCAACATGGAACAAACTCCAATCTTCACCTGCAACTAGCAACGCTATAATAGGGGCTGAGCAAAGCGGTAACATAGCCAAACAACGGTTTGCTAGGACAAGGTGGGTTAGAGGTTTGACATGGCAATATGGGAGGCATGATAAGCAAGTGGTAGGTATCATAGCATAAGCATAACAAAAGAGCGAGCAACTAGCAAGCAAAGATAGAAGTGATTTTGAGGGTATGGTCATCTTGCCTTCAAAGTTCTCCGAGTTGACGTAAGCTTGATCCTCGAAAACGTACTCAACGGGTACCTCGAACACGAACTCGTCTCCCGGCTCTACCCAAGACAAGAACACAAGCAAAGGAAACAAGAATCAACCACGGTGCAATGCGTAAACAACATGATGCAAAACATGGCATGATATGCGGGATGTGATAAGCAATGCATATGTGAGCTCCGGAAAGAAAAGATTGAATCAGGCCTCAACTTGGCAAACCAAGAGTGCCGCTAGAAAGATGAGATTATTTCGGTCGAAAACGATATAAAGATCACCGGAATCGGATGCACGGTTTGCAAATGGCAAGCAAAACAATAATGGCACTAAGCTGCGATTAACAGCACGAAGCCATCTAGAATGCAACAAGAAACTAAGCTACTGCACTCCAACATAGCAACAAAGTACATGGCAGTGATCCACTCAAGATGTTTGACAAAAGATGAACACTGAGCTACGACTAAATCACTCAATAGCAGGTTCAAACAAGCATGGAAAAAGTGCAAAAGATATCACGTTCATAGACTTAGTGAAAATAACAGCATGTCCGGAATTAACATCAGGAGGCAATGTTTAGAACAAGATAACAACATGCTACAGGATCAGATCATGGAAAATCAAGGCATGACATGAAACTACTCAAAGCATATAACAAAAGTCCCTTACTAAGCATAAGCCAAAAAGGATCAGAATATATGATGGCACCCATGTAAACATAGCATGTTTCGTTAACAGATTCAGACTTAGCAGAAAACTGGACATGGCATAAACAGAATTACAAAGGCATGTTTGCGAGCTCGATGCACTCACCACAAGGCATTGCATGACAAACTAAGCATACACCCAGCAAGAATACATGATCAATAAGCTAACCATGGCAAGAACACTCTCATAGCATGCATAGATCAACTACAACAACCTCGGCAAAATTGCTTAACACGTAAACAATCTGCCAGGAACATTTTATAGCAAAAGTAGAGCAAGATTGAGTCATGCTAGGGCACTCCATAATTGCAAACAAATACATGGATGGATAGAACATAACAATATCTCAAAATCATCCTTACTGAACATACTCAAACAAGGCATGGATCACTCTGTAGCAACAAGAATACATGGCATAAAAATAACAGCAGGAAAAGGACTTGGAAGAATTCTAAGTCCCTGAAATGAGCAACATCACGAGAGCTACTTTGCATGCTTGTGCTAGTCACCACGTTGATCACAAAAATACATGGCATACACCCCTATATAGATGGCATGGCATAAAACAAAACACATGTAGGGCTCAAGTTCATAGGAGTCACACATTAAACATGGCAAAAATGACAAATGTCCATAATCTGTTAAGAAACAGACACTAACATTACATAGCACTCTTGCAACAGCATTTAGGGCATCAAGATGAACTCAAATGAACATGGTGCAATGTGATGAAATGAAGAGGACATCGAGACGAACAATTTGATATGCTATAAGCGAAAAACAGAGTTACGGATGCAAAGTTATGACATGATGAAGAATGCTAAAAATATTAGGGACTTAGGGGAAAAATGAGGTCAACCCTAGGGTTTCATTGTAGCACTGGATCTGGATCGGGCACGTAGTTCGATGATCGCTGGAACAATGCGGGGTCGCCAAAGTCGTAGAGGAAGCAGGGGCTCGCCGGTGCGCTCGTCGGTGCGGGGAAAGCTACGGTGGCCGGCGACGACCGGCGTCGAGCGGCGGGAGAGGAGGCGGCGGTGGAGCCGGCGACCGGTGGCCGGTGACGGCGCGGAGGTGGCCGGCGTCGGGTGGCGCGCTGGTTGGAGAAGGAGGCCGGCGTGGGGCGCGGCGAGGAGGCGGTGGTCCCCGGTGAGCTTCCAGGCGGCGCGAGGCGACCCGGGCGGTGGGGTCGAACGAGCGCAGGCGGCGGCCGACTAGGCCTCGGGGGACCGCCTCGGGCCTAGCGGGCCGGCGGCGATGTGGGGCGTGGCGCCTCAGCGAACTAGGAGGTGACACGTTGCGGCGGCGAGGGCGGCGGACATGTCCGTCGGTGGGAAATTCGTCCGGCGGTGGAGAGGGGAAGATCTAGGGTTTGTACTGCGCGAAATTTCGAGGGGAGTCACATATTTATAGGTAGAGGGAGCTAGGAGAGTCCAAATGAGGTGCGGTTTTCAGCCACGCGATCGTGATCGAACGACCGAGAGTATGGAGGGGGTTTAGGTAGGTTTTGGGCCACTTTGGAAGGGTGTTGGGCTGCAACACACATGAGGCCTATACGGTTCCTCGGTTAACCGTTGGAGTATCAGACGAAGTCCAAATGGCACGAAACTTGCCAGGCAGTCTACCGGTAGTGAACCAAGGCCGCTTGGCAAGTCTCGGTCCAATTCGAGAAAGTTTAAGACCTGCACACGAAAAGAGGCAAAAGGGGACACCGGAGGACATAGGAGCGCCGGATTGCAAAATAGACAACGGGGAAAATGCTCGGATGCATGAGATGAACATGTATGCAAATGCGATGCACATGATGACATGATATGAAATGCATGACACGCAAGCAAATGACAAGGCAGCAACAGTGAATAACTGGAAGACACCTGGCGCATCGGTCTCGGGACGTCACAGAGTTTCAGGACTTTTGGAGATGTGCAGAATAGGTCTCTAATATTTGCTCCTTTTCCAACTTAGAATTCTAGCGGCCGGCATTCCCGCTCTTCATGTAAACCTTGTAAAATAAGAGAGAAAAGGCATAAGTATTGTGACATAATGTGTAATAATAGCCCATAATGCAATAAATATCGATATAAAAGCATGATGCAGAATGGACGTACCAACGCCCCCAAGCTTAGTCCTTGCTTGTCCTCAAGCGAAAGCCGAAATCAAAAAATATGTCCACATGTTTAGAGATAGAGGTGTCGATAAAATAAAATACGGACATGAGGGTATCATGATCATTCTTAGAAAAGCAACATATATATATATATATATATATGTGTATATATATTGTCATATGATCTCTTATGCTAAAGTAACAATTCATTCACATACTCTAGTATGAATCAGAAACTTCATTGAAAACCAACAAACTATAATCTCAGTCATTGAAGCAATTGCAATTTATCATAACACAAGAAAGAGTCAATATAAGAGCTTCTCAGCAAGTCCACATACTCAACAATCATTTAGTCTTTCACAATTGCTAACACTCACGCGATATTTATGGTTATGAAGTTTTAATCGGACACATAGAAAGATAGGGGCTTATAGTTTTGCCACCCAACTTTTTACCTCAAGGATAATGTCAACAATAATAATTCATGAAAACTCACATCCAATTAGCTATATATATACCTAGATCTTTCCAACACATTGTGCTTGCCAAAGGATAAAATGTAAAAAGGAAAGGTGAAGATCACCATGACTCTTGCATGAAGTGTAAGACAAGAATAAAAGATAGGCCCTTTGCAGAGGGAAGCAGAGGTTGTCATGTGCTTTTATGGTTGGATGCACAAAATTTTAATGCGAAATAATGTCACTTTATATTGCCACTTGTGATATGGACCTTTATTATGCAGTCTGTCGCTTTTATTTCTTCCACATCACAAGATCATATAAAGCTTATTTTCTCCGCACTAATAAATCATACATATTTAGAGCACAAATTTTTATTGCTTGCAACGATGACAACTTACTTGAAGGATCTTACTCAATCCTTAGGTAGACATGGTGGACTCTCATAGAAAAACTGGGTTCAAGGATATTTGTAAGCACAAGTAGTATCTCTACTTGGTGCAAAGAAATTGTCTAGCAAGAGAGGGAAAGGCAAGATCAACATGTTGGATGATCCATGACAATATAATTTATCTCAGCTGTAAGAAAGCATAACCCATTACTTTGTCTTCCTTGTCCAACATCAACTCTTTAGCATGCCATATTTTAATGAGTGCTCACAATCATAAAAGATGTCCAAGATAGTATATTTATATGTGAAAACCTCTCTTTATTTATTACTTCCTATTAATTGCAACGATGACCAAAACTATGTTTGTCAACTCTCAACAGTTTTTATTTATCATACTCTTTATATGTTAAGTCATTACTCTCCATAAGATCCATATGATCTTTTTATTTCTTTTTATTTTTTCTCTTTTATTTTATACCCTCAGGATCATAGCAAGATAATCAAGCCCTTGACTCAACACTAATCTTTATTATATATAGCTCACGAACTCGATTACATAGAAGGATCATAAAGCAAAACTAAAAACTAGATCATACTAAAACTTTATTCTACTAGATCAAGATATTACCAAAAGGATCGAACTAAGAAAAACAGTAAAGATAAAAGTGTGATGGTGATACGATTCCAAGGCACTCCCCCAAGCTTGGCAGTTGCCAAGGGGAGTGCCCATACCCATGTGCTTATGTCTCCTTCAGGGGTGGTGATGTGATATTCTTGGCGATGATGCCCCTTAGGATATGATTCTCTTCCTCGAGCTTATTGACTTGCTGCTTTAGGTCCATTATTTCCTTATGGAGCTTGCCCGTGACAGCTAAAGCTCCATTCACCCAAGGATGTTGCATAGCTGCAGGAGAAAAAGTAACACTCTTTTTCATATTTTCATAAGAAAGAAATCTAACATTGGAAGGGATGACCGAGTTTGGAATAACTGAGCTCTGTAGTTCCCCCATAGTGAATCCAGCTTTGAAACGAGAAGTAACTTCTTCATCCTCCTCCATGGCATTTATCCTTTTCAAGTCGGCCTCCATCTCTTCCTCAGTTGATGACCCAAAGTGGTCAGCATAGCTGTTTGCTCTTGGCCCGGGTGTCGGATGAGACACCCGACTCTGCCCGACTGACTCTTGAGAAGACATCTTGCTCTATATCTGCAGCAGAAACAACTTGAAACAAAGACAGAGGATATTTGCGTGATACGGTGGTCAAAACCTTCGGGAGATTATATAATGAATTTTTACCGGCCAAAAGAAGTATCGTGCAAGCAAACGGAGTCCGGAGAGCACACGAGGTGCCCACAAGGCAGGGGGCGTGCCCAGGGGGGTAGGGCGCGCCCTCCACTCTCGTGGACGCCTCGTGTCCTTCCCGGACTACTTCTTATTTTCCTATTTTCTTAAATATTCCAAAACGGAGAAAAATTGCCATTAGAACTGTTTTGTAGTCGGTTTACTTACCGTACCACGTACCTATTCCTTTTCGGAGTCTGAAACGTTCTGGAAAATGTCCCTTATGTATTCCTCCGGGGTTACGGCTTCAATAACATTAGTTTCAACATTTATGGGATTACCTGAGATATAATGTTTGATTCTTTGACCGTTCACCACCCTCGGATTTGTGCCTTCGAAGTTGTTGATTTTTATGGCACCAGAATGATAGACCTCCTCGATGATGTAAGGACCGTCCCATTTAGAGAGGAGTTTTCCTGCAAAAAATCTTAAACGAGAGTTGTATAGCAATACATAATCACCTACATTAAACTCACGTTTTTGTATCCTTTTATCATGTCATCTTTTAACTTTTTCTTTAAATAGTATGGCATTCTCATAAGCCTGGGTTCTCCATTCATCAAGTGAGCTAATGTCAAAAAGCCTCTTCTCACCGGCAAGTTTGAAGTCATAGTTGAGCTCTTTAATCGCCCAATATGCCTTATGTTCTAATTCAAGAGGTAAGTGACATGCTTTTCCATAAACCATCTTATACGGAGAAATACCCATAGGATTCTTATATGCAGTTCTATAGGCCCATAATGCATCATCAAGTTTCTTGGACCAATTCTTTCTAGATCTATTAACAGTATTTTGCAAAAATTACTTTAAGCTCTCTATTGCTCAGTTCTACTTGACCACTAGACTGTGGGTGATAGGGAGATGCAATTCTATGATTAACATCATACTTAGCAAGCATTTTATGAAAGGCACCATGAATAAAATGCAAACCACCATCAGTCATTAAGTATCTAGGGACTCCAAACCTCGGAAAAATAACTTCTTTAAGCATCTTAATAGAGGTGTTATGATCAGCACTACTAGTTGGAATAGCTTCTACCCACTTAGTAACATAATCAACAGCAACTAAAATATGAGTATACCCATTAGAGGAAGGAAACGGTCCCATATAATCAAAGCCCCAAACATCAATGGTTCAATAACAAGTGAATAATTCATAGGCATTTATTGACATCTACTAATATTACCAATTCTTTGACATTCATCACAGGAAAGGACAAACTTATGGGCATCCTTGAAAAGAGTAGGCCAATAAAAACCGGATTGCAATACCTTATGTGTAGTTCTATCCCCAGCGTGGTGTCCTCCATAAGCCCCGGAGTGACACTTGCATAGGATCTATTCATGTTCATGCTCAGGTACACAATGTCTAATAACACCATCTACTCCTTCTTTATAAAGATGCAGGTCATCCCAGAAGTAATGTCTTAAATCATAGAAGAACTTTTTCTTTTGCCGGTATGTGAAACTAGGTGATATAAACTTAGCAACAATATAATTACCATAATCAGCATACCATGGAGAAGTACGAGAAGCATTTATCACAGCTAATTGTTCATCAGGAAAGCTATCATCAATAGGTAGTGGGTCATGAAGAACATTCTCTAACCTAGACAAGTTGTCTGCAATGGGGTTCTTAGCTCCCTTTCTATCAATAATATACAAATCAAATTTTGTAGCAAGAGAACCCATCTAATAAGTCTAGGTTTAGCATCTTTCTTTTCCATAAGATATTTAATAGCAGCATGATTAGTGTGAACAGTTACTTTAGAATCTACAATATAAGGTCTGAACTTATCACAAGCAAACACAACTTCTAAACATTCTTTTTCAGTAGTAGCATAATTTCTTTGAGCACTCTCTAGAGTTTTACTAGCATATTGAATAACATTTACTCTTATCTACTCTTTGTCCTAGAACAGCCCTACAACATAATCACTAGCATCACACATAATTTCAAATTGTAAATTCCAATCAGGAGGTTGAACAATAGGTGCAGAAACCAAAGCTTTCTTAAGTATTTCAAATGCTTTTACACAGTCATCATCAAAGACAAAAGGAACATCTTTTTGTAATAGATTAGTCAGAGACCTAGAAATTTTAGAGAAGTCCTTAATGAACCTCCCATAAAAACCGGCATGACCAAGGAAACTTCTTATACCTTTAATGTCCTTAGGACACGGCATATTTTCAATAGCATCAACCTTAGCTTTATCAACTTCAATACCTCTTTCAGAAATTTTATGCCCCAAGACAATACCTTCATTAACCATAAAGTGACACTTCTACCAATTCAAGACAAGATTAGTTTCTTCACATATCTACAAAACTCGATCAAGGTTGCTTAAGCAATCATCAAAAGAAGTTCCGTAAACGGAGAAATCATCCATGAAAACCTCAACAATCTTTTCACAAAATTCAGAGAATATAGAAGTCCTACATATTTGAAAGGTAGTAGGTGCATTACATAAACCAAAAGGCATACGTCTATAAGCAAAGGTACCGAAAGGGAAAGTAAAAGTTGTCTTTTCTTGATCCTCTTTTGACACAGGTATTTGAGAGAAACCAGAATAACCATCTAGAAAGCAAAAATGTGTATGTTTGGACAATCTTTCTAGCATTTGATCAATAAAATGTAAAGGGTAAAGATCCTTTTTAGTAGCTTTATTTAGTTTACGGAAATCAATTACCATTCTATAACCTGTAACAATTCTTTGTGGGATCAATTCATCTTTATCATTAGGGACAACAATAATACCTCCCTTCTTAGGGACACAATGGACAGGACTTACCCACTGACTATCAACAATGGGATAAATTATACCTGCCTCTAGAAGCTTTAGTATTTCTTTTCTTACCACTTCCTTCATCTTAGGATTTAACAGTCGTTGGTGATCAACAACCGGTTTAGCATCTTTCTCCAGTTTTATTTTGTGCTGGCATAGAGTGGGACTAATGCCCTTAAGATCATCCAGAGTATATCCAATAGCAATACGGTGCTTCTTCAGAGTTTTCAATAATTTCTTTTCTTCATGCTCTAAAAGGTTAGCACTAATAATAACAGGATATATCTCTTTCTCATCAAGATAAGCATATTTAAGAGTATCAGGTAAAGGTTTAAGCTCAAACACGGGATCACCCTTGGGTGGAGGAGGATCCCCTAAGATTTTGACATGGAAGTTGTGCTTCAAAATAGGTCCCTGTTTAAAGAATAATTCATCTATTTCCCTTCTTTCATTCATAAACATATCATTTTCAAGGTCTAGCAAATATTGCTCTAAAGGATCATTAGGAGGCACGACAATAGAAGAAAGACCAATAATTTCATCTTTACTAGGCAATTCTTTATCATGGGGTTGTCTACGAAACTTAGCAAAATTAAACTCATGAGACATATCCCCTAAACCAATAGAAACAATATCCTTATTGCAGTCTATCTTAGCATTAACAGTATTCAAGAAGGGTCTACCGAATATAATGGGACAAAAGTCATCTTGTGGGGAACCAAGAACAAGAAAATCAGCAAGATATTTAACTTTCCCACACAAGACTTCAACATCTCTAACAATCCCAACTGGTGAAATAGTGTCTCTATTGGCAAGCTTAATTGTAAGATCAATTTCTTCTAAATCAGCAGGTGCAATATCATGCATGATTTCTTTATATAAGGAATGAGGTATTGCACTCGCACTAGCACCCATAACACATAAGCCATGATAGCAATGATCTCCTATTTTAACAGAAATAACAGGCATGCCTACGACAGGTCTATGTTTATTTTTAGTATCAGGTCTAGCAATTCTAGCAGCTTCATTACAGAAGTAAATAACATGCCCATCAATATTATCGGCCAAGAGATATTTAACCATAGCAACACTAGGTTAAACTTTAATTTGCTCAGAGGGTGTAGGTGTTCTAGTATTACTCTTACGAACCACAGTTGAAGCTTTAGCATGATCCTTTATTCTAACAGGGAAAAGTGGTTTCTCAATATAAGCAGTAGGAACAACAGGATCATTATAAGTGATAGTCTTTTCTTCAACTTTAATAGGTGCAACTACTTTTACTTCAACGGGAGGATTATATTTAAACCACTTCTCCTTAGGGAGATCAACATGAGTAGCAAGGGATTCACAGAAAGAAGCTACTATCTCAGAGTCAAGACCATATTTAGTGCTAAATTCACGGAAAGCATCGGTATCCATAAAAGATTTAACACAATCAAACTTAGGTGTTATACCTAACTCCTTACCTTCGTCGGGATCCCAATCTCCAAAGTTGCATTTAATTCTTTTCAATAAATCCCATTTGAATTCAATAGTCTTCATCATAAAAGAACCAGTACAAGAAGTATCGAGCATGGAGCGATTATTGAGAGAAAGCCGAGCATGAAAATTTTGAATAATCATTTCTTTTGAGAGCTGATGATTGGGGCACGAATATAACATTGACTTAATCCTCCCCCAAGCTTGAGCGATGCTTTCTCCTTCGCGAGGCCCATATATATATATGTAATTACGATCACGATGAACAAGATGCATAGGATAAAACTTGTAATGAAATTCCAATTTCAATTGGTTGTAGTTCCATGATCCCATATCATCACATAGCCTAAACCATGTCAATGCCTCTCCCTTCAAAGATAAAGGGAAGACCTTCTTCTTGACAACATCCTCGGGCATACCTGCAAGCTTAAATAATCCACAAACTTCATCCACATAGATTAGGTGCAAATCGGGATGTAATGTTCCATCACCTGTGAAAGGATTAGCTAGCAGTTTCTCTATCATACCTGAAGGAATTTCAAAGTAAACATTTTCAGTAGGTTCATTAGGTTGAGGAGCAACTCTTTTCTCTACTGGTCGGGGTGAAGATACCCCGAACAAGCCCCTCAAAGGATTATGTTCCATAGTAACAAGTGACAGTAAATTTCAGCACACTATATAAATTTTTCCTTACCAAATTCCACCTACCAAAGGTGCTTCACTCCCCGGCAACGGTGCCAGAAAAGAGTCTTGATGACCACAAGTGTAGGGGATCTATCATAGCCTTTTCGATAAGTAAGAGTGTCGAACCCAACGGGGAGAAGAAGGAAATGATTAGCGGTTTTCAGCAAGGTATTTTCTGCAAGCACTGAAATTATCGGTAACAGATAGTTTTGTGATAAGGTAATTTGTAACTGGAAACAAGTAATAAAAGTAAATAAGGTGCAGCAAGATGGCCCAATCCTTTTTGTAGAAAAGGACAATCCTAGACAAACTCTTATATAAAGGAAAGCGCTCTCGAGGACACATGGGAATTATCGTCAAGCTAGTTTTCATCATGTTCATATGATTCGTGTTCGTTACTTTTATAATTTGATATGTGGGTGGACCGATGCTTGGGTACTGTCCTTCCTTGGACAAGCATACCACTTATGATTAAACCCTATTGCAAGCATCTGCAACTACAACAGAAGTATTAAGGTAAACCTAACCATAGCATGAAACATATGGATCCAAATCAGCCCCTTACGAAGCAACGCATAAACTAGGGTTTAAGCTTCTGTCACTCTAGCAACCCATCGTCTACTTATTACTTCCCAATGCCTTCCTCTAGGCCAAAACAATGGTGAAGTGTCATGTAGTCGACGTTCACATGACACCACTAGAGGAAAGACAACATACATCTCATAAAAATATTGAACGATTACCAAAATTCACATGACTACTTATAGCAAGACTTCTCCCATGTCCTCAGGAACAAGCGTAACTACTCACAAAGCATATTCAAGTTCATAATAAGAGGGGTATTAATATGCATAATGGATCTGAACATATGATCTTCCACCAAGTAAACCAACTAGCATCAACTACAAGGAGTAATCAACACTACTAGCAACCCACAGGTACCAATCTGAGGTTTGGATACAAAGATTGGATACAAGAGATGAACTAGGGTTTGATGAGATGGTGCTGGTGAAGATGTTGATGGAGATTGGCCCCCTCCCAATGAGAGGATCGTTGGTGATGACTATGGTGATGATTTCCCCCTCCCGGAAGGAAGTTTCCCCGGTAGAACAGCTCCGCCGGAGCCCTAGATTGATTCCGCCAAGGTTCCGCCTCATGGCGGTGGAGATTCTTCCCTAAAGCTTGCTTATGGTTTTTTCCTCGACGAAAGACTCCATATAGCCAGAGATGGGCATCGGAGGGCCATCAGGGGGCCCGCAAGGCAGGGGCGCGCCCAGAGGGTAGGGCGCGCCCCCACCCTCATGGACGGTGGGTGGCCCCCCTCTGGTACTTCTTTCGCCCAATATTTTTTATATATTCTGAAAATAATTCATGTGGAGTTTCAGGATTTTTGGAGATGTGCAGAATAGGTCTCTAATATTTGCTCCTTTTCCAGCCCAGAATTCCAGCTGCCGGCATTTCCCCTCTTCATGTAAACCTTGTAAAATAAGAGAGAAAAGGCATAAGTATTGTGACATAATGTGTAATAACAGCCCATAATGCAATAAATATCGATATAAAAGCATGATGCAGAATGGACGTATCACTGTACTATGTGCTTGTATTCATTTCTTCATGATGATTGTGCTACTACTCTGTTATGTTTGCACCTGAGTACTTATTCCGCTGCAAGTAGTTCTTTGCTTAGGAATTTCCTCACCCTGAAATTCCTAAGTGAAGAATTCATAAAAATCGCCTATACACCCCCCTCTAGTCGACTCAACACACTTTCAGTTGCTATCAGAGCAAGATACTCCATTGTTCTGTGTGATTCTGGTTTAACTGTCTGGAGTTTTAGTTATGTCGACCGTAGGAATGAAGACAGTGACATGCCCCATCTTTGACGGTCATGATTATGCCAAGTGGAAGGCCATGATTAAGAAGCGCCTCATGGCGATGAACAGCGAACTATGGACCGTCACTGAGATTGGTCTTACCGATCTCTGTAAGATGGCGGAGGCTAGTGATATTCGCAAGTAAACTCTACTTAACCTCACGGTGAAGGACATCATCTGCTTCGGCTTGTCGCAAAATCAGTTCAGGAACATTATGCATCTTAGCCATGTGAAGCTCATCTGGGACCGACTCCCTGAGGTCTATGAAGGTCATCGAACTGATCATGATCCGTGGTTTGAGGATTTCATGGAATCGCGCAAGGCTATGACTTTCGATCCGGAACTATCATCCTCCTCTCCATGCCTTATGGAAAAGGGTGCCAAGGTAACTGAATGCTACCTATCTGAGTCCAGTGATGATGAATATGGTGATGAATTTGGACCCATCTATACCAAACTTGGTTCCCTTTCCACTAAACAACAAAGAGCTTTGGAAAAAGTTCAAAATATGCTAGATGAGAGCAATGATATGCTGGGTGAAGAAATGGATCATTCTAAAGCTTTGGCTAAAAGTCTTCAGAGACTTCAGACTAAGTTTGATAACCTTCAGAGTCATCATAACACTCTCTTATCTGATCATGAGAAGCTTTCTTATGAATTTGTTCAAAGAAAGCAAGATCTTGAGCAGCTAAGGGTGAGTTATGAAGATCTTCAGAAGGAGCGTGATTCATTACTTACTCAACAAATCAGCGATGCTCAGGAATAATTTATTCCGTCATGTTTGAAGTGCATTGAACATGAATCTGCTAATTCTTCACCTGAAAGTTCAAATGCTTCTATTGCTGCAAATTCTTCAATTGTCTCTCCTATCACTAATTCCTCATCTGAGGATTCTGCTAGTATCACTGACCATGCAGGGCTGAAGGAATTGTATGTGATAGGCATTTACAAAGCCTCAAAGGGCATCGGGCTCTTTGTGATGTGCTTAAAAAGGAAATCCTCAACAGGAACCCTAGGAAAGAGGTATTGCCTTTGGGAGGAAACTCAATGCTGATGGGACCTACTGGAAACCTGAGCAGTATCCCAAAACCTCATGGGTTGCTACAAAGGGACCTTTAGTGGATCCATCTACTCTATCTGGATTTACATGTGAATCTTAGTATTCTTATGATCAGTCATTTGACTCCAACTATAAACTATTCAAAAATCATATTAGTGAAGTATTTGCTAGATATGCTGGCACAAACTGCAGGAACTGTACCCCTATGAAGAAAATTTGGGTTCCCAAAAGGTGCCTTAAAAGTCTTCAGGTGTATGTCATCATGACACCACCTATGAAGAACAGGAACCCCAGATCTAATTCTTCATATGGATCCAAGTCCTCTTACGGACTAAATTCCTCACATGGATCAAATTCCTCAAAAGGTTCAAAGTCCTCATATGAACATCATCGTGCTAACACTTCTGTTTCACAGGGAAAGTCTAAGGGCTATAAATATGTGCATTATTCTTCAAATCATTATGTTCATAAATCCTCGAAGAATTTCTCTACTTATTCATATGCTTATTCTAACCCCTCTTATGTGAAACAAAGTGGATTGGCTTCTATGCCACCTTTCTCTTATGGAGCTCGTAGAATGATGAACTCTTTGCCACCCCTTTAGATGTGGGTGGTGAAGAAAAAGAACTAATCCTTATGCAAGGTCAGGTCTCCAAACGAACTTAAATGTCTGAAGAATTTGCTGGAGAGCTTAATTTGCTTGAAAGGACGCAAGCTAATCATGAAGAAATGAATTTTCATTTCACACGTCCTCATACTGTTTTGCCTCTTCTATCGCTTGATGAAATTTATCTGATGAAATTGATGTCATATTGTTCACTGATGAAGTATATGAGTTCGTAAGATGCACTAATTCATCTGTAGGATGATCAACCCAAAGCCACCGAGTGGGTCCTCGATAGTGGATGTACAAATCACATGACTGGTGACAGGAGCTTATTGATGGACACTACTTTATCTCCATCGCATCTAAAGCATATCACCTACGCTAACAAAGGCAAAAGCAAGGTATTGGGTCTAGGTAAGGTTGCAATCTCAAAGTATCGACACATGGACAAAGTCATGCTTGTCGAGTCCTTAGGGTTCACCTCATGTCTGTCTCAATGCTTTGTGATCTTGATATGGTTGTTTTCTTTGGCAAGTATTGTTGTGTTGTGATCATGGAAGGTGAAAATTCCAAAGTCTTCGAAGGCTTTAGGAGAGGAGATTTGTATATTCTTGATTTCTCTACAGGACCACAACTTGCTACATGTCTACTTGCAAAAGCTTCAGAAGGCTGGCTATGGCATCGGCGGCTTGGTCATGCTCGCATGAGGAACTTGCACACGCTCGCGAAGAAGAAGCATGTCATTAGCATCGATGGTGTCAAATTCCTCAAGGACCATCTGTGTGGAGCTTGTGAAGCTGGGAAGATGACCAAGGCCAACCATCCCTCAAAGACCATCATGACTACCACTCATCCATTTGAATTGCTTCACATGGATCTCTTTCGCCCTACTCATTATGCCACATTTACTAATGCTGCATCTTTATATGGCTTTGTCATTGTTGATGACTATTCTCGTTATACATGGGTGCATATCATCACTTACAAAACTGAAGTGCAGGAAGTCTTCAAACAATTTTCCTCAAGGGCTTCAACCAACTTTGGTGTGAAGATCAAGCACATCAGAAGTGACAATGTAATTGAGTTCAAGAATACTGGTCTTGATGATTATGTTGATGAACTTGGTATTACTCATGAGTTATCTGCTCCTTATAGTCCTCAGCAGAATGGCATCGTGGAGCGCAAGAACAAGACTCTTGTTGAGATGGCTCGCACCATGCTTGATGAATACAAGACGCCTCCTTGCTTCTGGCCTGAGGCAATTGACAATGCGTGCCACATCATCAACAGGGTATATCTTCACAAATTCTTCAGAAAGACTTCATATGAACTCCTCACTGACAAGAAACCCAATGTGAGTTATTTCAAAGTCTTCGATTCTAAATGTTGGATTAGAGATCCTCATCACAATTCTAAATTTGCACCAAAAGCACCGGAAAGTTTTATGCTTGGTTATGGAAAGGACTCGCATACCTACAGAGTCTTCAACACCTATCACCACAAGGTTGTTGAAACTGTAGATGTGCGGTTCGATCTAACTAATGGCTTGCAAAGAGAGCACGTACCTCCCGTGCTAGATGAAATACCACCGGAGGAGTCCATTAAGTTCAAGGCTACTAAGGATGTCATTCCTACCGAAGAATCTGTTGAAGAAGTCATTTCAGAACATGAAGAACAACATGCTGGTGTAGCTGAAGAAAATGGCTCTGAAGAAAATGTTGAGCAAATTCCTCGTAGTCAACTAGCTCACCCTCGCGTTGGTAATGAAGTGCAGATTAAAAGAATCATCAATGACATTAAAGCATCAAGTCCTCTCACATGCTCAAAAGCTTCACATTTGTCTAACTTTTGTGGGCACTTTGCTTTCGTCTCTATCACAGAGCCCACTAATGTAGATGAAGTATTTTTGGAGCCTGAGTGGATTCAAGTGATGCAAGAGGAATTACATCAGTTCGAGCGCAACAATGTGTGGGAACTTGTCAAGCGACCAGACCCTCACAAGCACAATATCATCGACACCAAATGGATCTACCGCAACACGTAAGATGAAAATGGCCTTGTGGTGAGGAATAAGGCACGGCTTGTAGCTCAAGGCTACACACAGGTTGAAGGAATTGATTTTGATGAAACTTTTGCACCTGTTGCTAGACTTGAGGCTATTCGCATATTACTTACTTATGCTAACCATCATAATATCATCTTATATCAAATGGATGTGAAAAGTGCATTCCTCAATGGTAAGCTTGAGGAAGAAGTATATGTTGCTCAACCCCCAGGTTTGAGGATCCAAAGCATCCTGACAAAGTCTTCAGACTCAACAAGGCCCTCTATGGCCTCAAGCAGGCCCCTCGGGTGTGGTATGATACTTTGAAGGAATTCCTCATGAAGAAAGGCTTCAAACCCGGTTCACTTGACCCAACTGTTTGCACCAAAACTTATGATGATGAATTATTCGTGTGCCAAATATATGTTGATGATCTTTGGCTGTACTGATCAACGTTTTGGTGATGAATTTGCCTATATGATGAGTGAAGAATATCAAATGTCTATGATGGGAGAATTGAAATTCTTCTTAGGTCTTCAGATACGTCAACAACGCAATGACAACTTCGTATCTCAGGAGAAATACCTCAAGGATGTATTGAGGAAATTCGGCATGCAAGATTGCAAAGGAGTCAAAATATCTATGCCCACAAATGGCCATCTATGCACTGATGAAAATAGTATTGACTTCGATCAAAAGGTATACCACTCCATGATTGGATCTTTATTGTATTTATGTGCATCTATGCTAGATATTATGCTTAGTGTTTGCATGTGTGCCCGCTTTCAAGCTACACCGAAGGAATCACACCATAAGGCTGTGAAGCATATTCTTCGATATCTAGCTCACACTCCAACACTTGGATTATGGTATCCAAAGGGCTCGCCTTTTTATCTCATTGTATATTCAGACTCTGACTATGCTGTTGATCGTGTGGACTACAAGTCAACATCAAACACATACCGGCCATTTCTTTGGACGCTCCTTGGTATGTTGGTCCTCGAAGAAGCAGAATTGTGTATCACTCTCTACTGCTGAAGCTGAATACATTGCTGCTAGTTCATGTTGTGCTTAATTTCTATGGACGAAGTAAACCCTCAAGGACAACGACATCAATGTTAAGAATGTGCCACTCTATTGTGACAATGATAGTGCCATCAAGATTGCTCATAACCCAGTTCAGCACTTGAAGACAAAGCACATTCAGATTCGTCATCATTTTCTTTGTGATCATGTGTTAAAGGGCGACATCTCCATCAAGCACGTGAAGACTGAAGAACAACTAGTCGATATCTTCACAAATCCCTTGGATGAGAAGAGATTTAGCAAGTTGCTATGTGAGCTAAATATCTTAGAATCTTCGAATGTCCTTTGAAAAGGACACACATCCTAACAATTATGCAAAATTGATGACTTAGATGAGAAACACACGAAGTAATGTTTTTCCTCAATCAATGAAGACTAACCCTCTAATTGTGAAGAAATTAACAAAGAATTTGATTCTCAGAGCCCTACGACAATTGTATGCGGCGTCTGAAATCATCATTATTATACGGTGGGTCACGCCACCAACAAAAGTTTAAGATCTTCATTGAGTATTTCTTCAGTTTTGAATTTCCTCAGTTGTTCGAATACTTCAACTTTGCATTGTCTTCACTCTTTCTGTCGTTGTTCTTCATTGACTATATATATATATATATATATATATATATATATGAGTTTATGTCCTCTACAACATTCACTTATTGCCATTTCTTCAAGTTGTCTTTTCTGCTAAGTGAATGTGATCGGATCCTGCCCCCTCTATGCTATACTCAACCCAGTCTATTCACAAATTCTTCATGTGTGTTCTATTTGAAACCCGTTCAAAATCTTCATTGTGTCCTTGTCAGCTGAAGAATTTGCGAGTGAAACATTAAAATCTTCTTATCTAAATTTTTGGCTTTTTGCCGCCTAAACCGTTCCACATCCCACGATAAGAATTATCTATTCACCCACGATCTCACACGATCGCCATCGCTCTGTACATGGGTGACACATGTCGCTAGGATGAGAAGGGTCAGGGGCACGTTCGTCCATTTTCCTCGCGCGAGCAGTTTTTCACCTCGACTATATATACCCCTCACCCTCCTCAGACTATTTTTACTCCACTCGAACTCACTCCCTCGCTCAAGCTCTCAAAACCTAGCTCCGCCGCTACTTCCATCGACGCCGGTGAGGAAGAGCTTTGCTGCCTCAACCTCGTCATCATCGTACTCGGGCTGGCCGCAGATTTCTTCACTCCGCCGCCGCTGTACCTGTTTTCCTCTGCCAAGTTAGGGCGTGGAAGATCTGGACTGATGAACTTCCAATCTACATTCCCAGTTCGTCATGTTCTTCGTTAAGGGTAATTAAAAGCTACTTTTACCGCCCTTGTTGATTCTTATATTTCCACAAAATCTTTAAAAGGTGTTTATTCTTCAACTTCCACACTTTAAACACCTCACACAAGCATCTGTTCTTGATATATTTCTCTTAAGCAACAGTTTTATTCAAGATTCCGTAATTGTGTGGATTTTCAATCTATACAACTCTGGAACCTAAGTCAAAGAATGCTTAGTGAAATTCTTCAAGACACATCTGGTGAAATTCCTCAAACTTGTTCTTTTTGCAAAAACTTTGAAGAACGCATATGACCTCTCCAAATTCTTCGCACCTATACTCTGTTCACAGGTACACATGTCCGCTGCTGAATCACTAGGTTCTCATCAACTTAAATCATTTGCAGCGTTCCTTGAAGAAAAATTGCATAGTTCTTTAGAGAACTCAATTGTTCAAAATCTTCAGCTGAAGAAAATGGCTGACAACAAGAAATCTTAGAAGGGAGGTAAGAGACTGGAAGTCAACACTGCTTTTGAAATCCTTGAAGACATCTATGTTGGATACTGCACACCCCCTAAGGAAACAAAGAATGAGCGCAAGGTGCGCATTCAGAAGATTGAGAGGAGATGGGCCAGAGAATGGAGGGAATATCACTATGTCACTCCCTAGTACATGAAGAAATTTGCTATACATCCTCCATGCCCAAGACATCCATTGGCACCTGGCCAAGAAGATGATCCCTCCAGCATCAGAAGAGGTGAGGAATTTCCTGTTGAATGGGCCAAGCGTCAAGCTAAACTGGCCAATATGGCAAAAGAGGCAGCAAAGAAATTCAATGAAGATTCTGCTGCTACCACCGTTGAGGCCTCTGCTAGCAAGCCCAAGAAGGCTATGCCCAAGAAGCCCACACACAAGACCAGTGCCTCCGCTTTAATGCCCTCATGGCCCATTTCTATAAAGCCCTCACAGGAAATTCCTCATACTGCTCAAGCTCCTACAAAGTCCTTAGCTCCTCCCGCAAAGTCCTCAGCACCTGCGCATCTCGCCTTGTGTCAAAGGACCAAATGCCTCTCAATTTCCTCAGGAGCCACTACAAGTTCTTCAGCTCCTCCGCAATCCTCAACCGGCCCCACTCTGCTGAAGACAAAGGCCACTGCTGGACGAGGCACCAGACAAGTCCTCATAAGAAGCAGGTCGCCTTCCTTCCGTCCAGTGATGACGAAGCTGATGATGAAGAACTTGAAGAAATCATCAAAGACAGACAGCAAAGGGTTGCTAGAGCCAAAGGCACAAATGTGCCATTGATGTTGGATCCAAAGCTAACCCTTGACTTCTTCGATCTCTGGCACAAGGACCCCGACACACCTGTGCCTAACTTCAAGCTCACTCCTGGCCAAAGTCACATGTTGCCCGCCTTCATTGGCGAAGAAAAGTGGAAGTTTGAGAAGGCCAGGCAACTGAAGAAAGCACAATACAAAAAGGAGTGTTTTCTGAAGAAGAATGTTGTCAACATGACAACTGATGAAATTGTTGCTATATAGTCTGAGATCAAATGTCTCAGTGATGAATTCAACGTCTACCATACAGATTGGCTTGGAGCCAAAGTCAGATTTCTGAAACTGACTGAAGATTCACCTCAAATGTTGCTGCTCCAACACAACATGAATCTCCTCAGGCTGAAGCATCTGCCCAGCCAACTGAAGGTCATGCCAACACCGCTGATGAAAATCAGGCTGCTGAAGAAACTGAAAGTACTAGGGCTGATGAAGATATTCTAGTCGTTGATGAGATTGCTAGGGCAACCACTAGTGTTGCGCTTGAAGAACAAGCCAGGCCAGCTGAAGCATCTGACGCTGTGCCTAAAGAAACTGAACCACTAAGGGCATCTGCATCAGTTGTGCCTGATGAAATTGAACTAATTTCCTCTGCACCTCCTACACCAACGCCTAGTCCAGTTCTTCCTTCTGCATTAGAAGCGAAGAAAAGTAAAGCTGCGGAGAAAGTAGCTGTGAAGAAAAGGAAAGCATCCGCCACCGCAAAGTCTTCAGCACCAAAGAAGACAAAGACTCTAACAAGTTCTTTTGAGAATCCAATTGATACTATTCCTGTTTTGAGCATGCCATCAAAGGAGCTTCTACCCTTTGGTGAAGATTATGAAATTCCCAATGAATCTGATGAAGAAGATCCTTCTGCTGCTTCGACAAAGCAGTTGGATGAAGAAACTGAAGTGGATAACATCCCTTCAACTCCACTGGTATCCTCGCCCATGCCTCAGTTCACTACTAAAGAGGCCGGCCTTGAAGAAATTAATGATGAATAAGACGACATGGACATTGGGTGCTCCACTCATGTTCTGAATGATGACTTTTGCGAATGTCAGCACCCCAACTCACCACTGTTCACCCCACTGCAACAGATTCCTCAGTCCCCTCTCTAGACTAAAGAAACTAAAATGGGCTCTGACGAACCTCAAGCCACACCTTCCATTCATGAAGAAATTCCAGCCACTAGTGTTGATGCTGATGTTGCTGAAGAGATGAAAACCCAGGCTGCTACTGAAGCAGAAAGTGAAATTCCTCAGCTTGTGGTTCCTGAGATTGTGATTCCTGAAACTGTGAAGGCATTGACTGATACTCCTCAGCCCAAGCCGAAGAGGCAAAAATTCAAGGTTGATGACTTCTTTCACGAGCATGTGTTCTTCATTTATTACACTCCATATGACTCTGCTTGTCTTCGAAGGAAGCGTTTCTGGACAGCCAGCCAAGCCAACTTCTACTCTTCACTGCTTTCTGATAAGGACAAGAACTTTGACCGTGAGCATATTCCTCATGTGGACATGGAATCGCTGCCTTGCTTCACACCAATCCTCAGTGTTCTTCATGACGCTGTGCTACTAAACTTCTGCACCGACATCGTAGACTGGAATGAAGAACTAATTCTTTAGTTCTATGCCACACTGCACATCACCGGCAATGTTGAAGATATGAATTCATGGGTACTGGATTGGATTACAGAGAACACACACTACAAAGCATCTGCCTCTGATTGCTTCATGCCCTGCCTGTCAGTGCTCCCCTTGAAGGTGCACAACTCATCTACCATGAACCTATCGGATCACTATATGCAAGTGATGATGAAGCCACTGAAGCCTAGTCAAGCCCCGAGAACCAAATTCCTCATGAAGGAATTACTCTATGTGCCAAGAACCATCTACAGAATTCTGACCAAGACCCTGAGTCCTATCAAAGACCACGATTCTAATGAAGAAGAAGTCCTTGGCATCATGAAGAATTTGCTATTCAACATCATCCATGGCGTTCCTGTCAACTACCATGATTTCTTCATGAGGACTCTGGCAAATGTTGCACTGTCACCTTTTGAGTTGAAGCCTTAAGCTCCTTGGATTATGAGATTCCTCAGATCAAGGTCTTCAATCAATTACAAGGCTGACTTTCATAATCATCTTAGCTACTTGCCACCCATTGAAGTCTTCAAATGACCTATTCCTCATCTGATGAGAAGGGCAAGGTAACTGCTATTATCGATGAAGGCATTCGTCCATTGGATGGTCAGTTTCACAAAGCTGCATCCTACTCCACCAATGATGACTCTGCCACTCATGACTCTTTCGCAAATGCTTCAAAGCAAAATCCTCAAGGCACAACTCCAAGGGTGATGACTGATCATGAGCTTCTCCTCAGTCTTCATCAAAAGTTCGATCGCAACCACAAGTGGGTAAAAAGATAGTTTGGTTCAATTCTTCAGAACATGACCATCACTCAGAATTCAGTGAAGAAGAACCATTACTATCTGCATGAAGTATTTGATTGCACCTGGGCTGTTCTATCTCATCTCTACGGTGAAGATGACCTCAACAAGATGGGCCCCAAGCAGGACTTTGACTGGTCTCAACCACCTTTGAAGAACTTCAAGAAGGTCAAAGTTCCTCACTTGGTGGCCAGCTCTTATTCTTCACCGTGTGATACTGATGAACATGACGATTTGGACGATACTGCGGTAGGCCCTACTTCAACAACCGACCCCAACAACGCTGGCATTCCTACATCATCTTCATGATATTCTTCAGGGGCGTTAGGCCTCATTTTTCCATCCCTTTTGGTCATTCAATGACAAAGGGGGAGAAATTTGATTTAATCTTCAAGCGGGTCTATATATGGGTGTTTTTTTGCTAAGTTACAAATCTCGTTCTTCTGAAGCATTTGTTGGATCGAGTTGTAAACTTAAACCCGATGGTGGTCTGATACTTTTGATATGTTCTTTTGCATGTTGTTTCCTCATGTATGATAATGCACGCATGTTGAATTACATCAATCACCATATTTCATCATGCATTTCAAATTCTTCATATCATTTCTTAAATGCGTGTATGAATTACAACATATAGGGGGAGATCTCCATGATTCTACTCTTCAAATGTGCATTGCTTCAAAAGCAAATTCCTCACTATGAACATCTCCATGGGGATTTTCTTCTATATCTTGCAATCAAATTCCTCAATTTCAAGTATTTACACTTCATATGTTTATCCCCGTTGAAAACATAGCCTATATTGTCATCAATCACCAAAAAGGGGGAGATTGTAAGTGCATCTAGTGCCCCTTAGTGATTTTGGTGTATTGAAGACTTATAGGTTAAGGGTCTAATGTGTTTGTGAGTGTACACAGGTCTATAAGTCAGTGAGGAGTTTGATATTTACAGAGCAAGTCGACCCCTAAAAATGAATGTCTTCAACTGAAGACTTTGGATTTCTGAAGACTTTGGAAATAAAGAAATTGGTGTGACCATGAAGACTTGATATTCATACAAGGAATATGAAGTGTGAAGACTTTTGTTTTCATAGTTTCATTTTCTCTTTCTTGAGTCATAGGAAACACCGTACTGTTAAAGGGGGTCGAGGAAAAACTAAGCAAAAGTTTCCAAGTGATGCTCAACTCAAAATCCTACACCTACCAATCCCTTTGAGTGAAGCCATTGGAAATCTTATATAGTTCAGTCAATTTCATCAGTGACAAAGACGAAGTTCTTCTTGTCTCTGAGGAATTTGTTCTGACTGAGGAGTTAGGAATTCACTGGTGCGGATTTCCTACAAGTGAGGAACATGATAGCCCTGAAGAATTTGAACCACAAATTTCGGACCGTCGCTATGATATGCGCCAGCTGTCCCAACATATGTTATCCACCTAATGTCATATCATTGAAGGGCATTTATGTCATATCATGTCGGGCTACTCCCTAGGCTATAAATAGCGGGCCCCTACAACCACTAGCTGGTTGGCCGCTCCACGAGAAATTGACACTTGTCATTGAGAGCATCGCATCCTTCGAGGACTTTGAGCGCAAATCATCAAGTGAGGAAAAACCCAAACACCCAAACCAAACACCTAAAAACCCAAAGTGACTGAGCATCACTGAAGAGATTGTTCCTATGTGGAACCGACGCTTGTTACCTTTGAGGACGGTGCATCCTCCAGACGGTTAGGCGTCATGGTCTAGAGCATCCAAGAGGAAATTGTGGATCGCCGAGTGACCGAGTCTATGAAGGTTTGGAAGTCACCTGAAGACTTACCACGAGTGATTGGACGAGGTCTGTGTGACCTTAGTTCAAGGAGAATACAGTGAGGACTGTGTGTCCGGCAGTGTGTGTCTTCAGGTTTAAATACCTAGCCGCTCCAACCAGACATACGATTGTCACGTCAGTTGGAACTAGTCTACCAAATCATTGTCTTCACCGAGATAACTGGTTCTATTTCCTCAACCCTTTTATATCCTCATTACTGTGTTGTGTACTTGATCACTACTGTTTGAAGACTTGGACTGAAGACTTTCTCAATTTCCTCAGTTCAATTTCTTCAATCAGTTTGTCTTCAGCCTGCTTATCCTGTGTTTACGCTTTCTGTACTCTGTGGTTGTATTAATTTTTCATGATGACTATGCTACTACTCTGTTATGTTTGCACCCGAGTACTTACTCCGCCGCAAGTAGTTCTTCACTTAGGAATTTCCTCACCCTGAAATTCCTCAATGAAGAATTCATAAAAATTGCCTATTCACCCCCCTCTAGTCGACTTAATGCACTTTCAAATAGCCCCCAAGCCCGCCATCCTGAAGCTGACAGATTCATTCGGTTTCTCCGGTCGAGGACTCATCACCTGAATAGATGGTTGTCTCTCCACTAGATGCAGAATCTTCCTCAAGATCCATCCCATGAACAAAGCCAACGAAAACGTGCTTCCGGTTGGGTCGAACCCTGGCGGGTCACGCGTGCTGAGCCGTCTCGACGATGTCGATGCAGGTGTCCGGCTCGGGCTCTGACTCACCGATCTTGCCGATGAAGACGTGAATTCCACTGATGGGCACCCGGTAGCCGTACTCGATTGAGTTGGCCTCAGGGACCCAGCCAGCATTATCGATGTAGAGCTTGCCGCAGTTACTCTAAGTCATCCGGCCCATGGCATATCCTTCAATCCCTGATATGTTTCCCTTCAAGAACTTGAAACCACCATGCTTTGGCCCCATGGTGGGCGCCAACTGTCATGGTTTTGTCATGGCAGATGCCCTTGTGAAAGGACTTAGGTGTGGAGCCATCACAATGTAGGTTAGCTTGAAGGGGTTGGACAGGACAAAGGACACAAGGTTTACCCAGGTTCGGCCCCTCACAACAAGGTAAAAGCCTAAATCCTACTTCTAGTTGTATACTTGGGTATCAATTAAAAGGGAGCAGAATTGCTTGACATAGCTATTGATCAACTGTTTCTTGACTTAACCCGCCGCCAGGTCTCACCTTTGTAGACAAGTATACTTGGGTACCGATTACAATGGTATACTTGGGTATCGATTACAAGGGAGCAGAATTGCTTGACCTAGCTATTGATCAACTGTTTCTTGACTTAACCTGCCACCGGTCTCACCTTTATAGACAGATCGAGGCCCGGGGCTTACAAGAGTCCGAGCCGGATCACGCAACGTGGCCAGCTCACACCTTCGGGTCTTGGGCCTCCTCTAGGCCCGCCGCTTAAGCCACCGCTTGTCTCAATGGTTCGTTTTCTTGGACCTTCTTGGGCCTTCTTCATATTAAGTTGCCAACGATGTACCCCGACCCTTTCTGAGCGGGTCATACCTCAGGGTCATATCCCAAACATCATGGTTGTGGCTTTGCTACTCCCAAAATGTGGCAAGGATGGGATGCTCGAGGGAAAGCTACTACTGCCCCTAGGTGTGTCACTGCTGCTCATGAATCAGAACAAGGATATCATGCCGGACACAAAATTATGGTACTCGTCGGCACACCGGCGACTCACCACAAAGCATGACCACAGATGATGAACCGGCTCCAGTGATTCCTAGCCCATGTTCACCTAAGAAGCTCACTCCTAATGTTGGCATCTCAACCACCACCACTATCCCAACATCCAGGAAACATGTGCCACAAATTCCACCCGAGGAGAGAATCCACAATCCAAAATCCCACAACTTGAGAGTAATAATAAAAGCAAGCTATGTGACTCCACCAAAAGTGAGGAAGAGTATCCACTTTCAAAAATCCCACCACTTGAGAGTGAACAGAAAAATGAGTTGAGTGACTCCACCAAATGTGAGGAAGAGTGTCCACTTTCCACAATTCCATATATTAAGAGTGATAAGGAAAGTGAGGTGAGTGAGTCCACGAAATGCGAGGATCAGATTGTTCATCATGAGATTGGAGAAATGCAAGATCTCCACCTAGATATACCACACATTCAGGGAGAGAGTATTAATGAGTTGTGTGTGTCCACAAAATGTGAGATTGAGATCATTCCATACCTCATTAGAGAGATATGCGATCCACAACCCAATATACCACACAATAAGAGTGAGAGGATAAGTGAGTTATGTGAGTCCACTAAATGTGAGGTTGAGATTTTTCAGTAAGAGAATAGCGAGATGAGTAGTCCACCAAATGAAAAGAGAGAGGAACATTCACGAACTAATCTTTCACAAAATTCTCTTTCGTTGCAATATGTGCAGGTGCAAAAGGCATGCCTATCAGCTCTCTTGCAATGATGGGACAATGAGATCCAAGAACAAATATGGAGGACATGGAGTACCACTACACAAGGTGCATGTGTGCAGATTGAATTTCAGAAAGGCATTCAAGTACTAAATGAGATAAAACAAAAAGGATCTTCCATTTTGATGCACCCCGAGGTATGCACATATGAACTCCTGAAACAATGCCGAAATGAATAAGAGAAAAATTACTGGCTACATCCTTTAGCACACTATCAATGCATCAATATAAAATTTTCAACCTTGAAGACAAAACAAAGGGGTTGGCAAACTTAAGATCCACACATAATTGTCCAAAATTTTCTTTCCCTAGTTACTCTGGATTGTCCTCAGGTCATAAATTTGTAGAGTGAATGAAGTCGAGGACGAATTTTCTCCAAGACAGGGAGACTGATATGGACATGCTCATAGTTGGTTATAAGTATGTGCTCCATGGAAATATTTGCTGGAATGAACTCCTATGTCGAACAAAACATCATGTTTGCATTGACCATAAGATAGCAAAGCTGAAAACTAAAATACTCTATAGCATGAATCCTTTGCATTATGATTTGCTATTGCCCTGCTTTCTTTTGTGTGATGACCAAGTAGAGTCGAGGATGACTTCTTTTCAAGAGAGGGGGATGATGAGGACATCTCGATCATTGAAACAACACAAATCATCCCTGAAGAAACTCTAAGTTGTGACAAACAATTACATGATCAGATGCAACACAATTCAAAGGTGAAAGCTACAAATGAGGATTGTATCATTTCTTTGCATGGATATTATCTACTTCCCTTCTACTTATCTTTTGCAGATCAAAGAGAGTCGAGGACGACTATTCATCAAGGGAGGGAGAATTATGAGCACATGGGTACATCATACATGACATTTCAGAAAAGTGCATAATTTAGTTGGAAAGAATTACTAAGCCGAATCAAGCAAACACATGGCCATGTGAACGCTAACTTAAGTTCATACCACAATCTTGAACACATGGCTGCACTTTCATCTCCATTATTTTTTGTTGAACTTAGGTATCACATGGAAGAAATCCAACAACCTATGAGGTCTTGAAACAACTGGTTTGGAGGAACAAGTTTCAAGTGAAGATGATGCTGTCAGTTTTTACCTCTGATGTTACGTTGTGCCACACCCATGTGGTAGAGAGGCGGCCATCGGGGTACATCAACAGAAGCTACATCAAATTATCTTTCCAATGCAAAAAACCTCACATCATTTGGAGTTGTGAGTCAAAAGTTCTAGCCAATCTCGTGGAAGGTGTCCAGGCTATCTAGACTTCGTGAATTTCCGAGGAGCTCTCCAATAACTCTCAAAGTTGACTGCTTATTTCCCCAAGGAAGCCATGCAAACCTGCTTACTTTTGAAACCATTTTCACACCTAGCTAAGGGGGGTTGTCCCTGCTATAAAACCCCATCTCTCCCATCCTCTAGAGAACCTTTTGTCAAACCATTCAGCTACAAGCTTATGCAGCAAGACTGCTAGAGAGATCCGAGAGATCTTTGCTACCTTTAATCTTGTCAGTTCATTTGGATTCGTGAGAAGGATCCTCTGGTTCCCCCTAATTCGTGCTCTACGGTTCCAGCCGTTTTGTGTCGATTAGTCCCGGTTTGTGGTTCTATGATTGTTCGGACAATGGGTCGGAGTTCTTATAGCTTCGGTCAGCCATCCCCAACGTACGGGTTGCATCCAAACTTGGCAGGTATAAAGCTAGTTATCCCAACTGCTTGCAGCTAGTTATTACTCCCGATTCGATCCTAAGACGTGAAGATCGGGCCACCCTCGGGCGTGAACTCGTTCATCGGCTTCCCACCTATCACTTGTCCACCAGGATTCCTTATCGTAAGCATCGTGTTATCATGGTGTGAGGATGTTCCATTGGTGCGCATGGTAATTTACATTGGGCCACTTGGAGCACCCCTGCAGGGTTAGATCTTTTCAGAAGTCATGCCCACAGTTATGTGGCGACTTGGAAATTTATAATATCCAGTTGTAGAGAACTTGACACAAAACTTCAAATAAAATACACCAACCACGTGCATAACCATGATCGTCCCTTTTTGTTGGTGTTCGGGAAGAGAACATGGTGGGGTTATGAATGACTCATAAGTAGTTCAGGATCACTTCTTGAGCATTGCTAGTTTGTGATCGTTATGCGTAGTTTACTCTTCTTATCTTGTACTCGTAAGATAGCCACCATACAGATGCTTAGTGCTTGCTACAACCTCACGACTTATCCATTCGATACTCATTAAGCTTTGCTAGTCTTGATACCCATAGTAATGGGATTGTTGAGTCCTCGTGGCTCACAGATTACTATAACAACAGTTGCAGGTATAGGTAATGTGATGATCTGACATGAGAGCGATGCTTGTTTGTTTTGGAGTTCTTCTGCTTCTTCTTCTTTGATCAAGGGGTAGGTTCCGGGTTGGGAGCCTGGGATTAGCAGGGTGAATGTCATTCTTATTTTTCGTTTGATTTCATTCGTAATCGGATCCCGCTCTTCTGTATGGTGATTTCTATGTATTGATGTATCGATGTTTCATGTTGTAGCTTGTGGCGAGTGTAAGCTTGTATCTGGTATTCTCATCTATCCAGTACATGGTATGTCGTAATGATATCCACCTTGCTATGCGCATGAAATGCGATTCTACCCCAATCATGAATTCATCACGTGGCCAGGATAGAATTGCATCTTGGGTGCTATAGCAGTGGAGGCAGAATTCTTGGCGTCGGTCTTTTTCTGGGCTTCCTCAAGTACAAATGTAGAGCGTGTCTAGAGGAAGGATGGAAATGACACTTGGAATGGAAGGAACGAATGCATGTGTGAGTGTTGTTTGTTGAGGCCACGAAGCAAGGTCAGCACGAGCATCTCGTCGGTGATCGGCTGCTCGACATCATCAAGTGCATCGGAGAGACTCTTGAGCTTGGCACGGTAGGCGGAGATCATCATGTACCCTTGAGTTGTGTTGCGAAATTCTGCATTAAGAGCCAGAGCACGGCTCTTCTTATTGTCTCGGAACAGGTTGGCGATGGTGTCCCAAACTTGCTTCATGGTGGAACCTGGTGTCATGATGATGTCGAAAAGCTCGAGAGAAAACGAGTCATAAATCCATGAGAGGACAGTGAAGTCATCGCGACCTCAATCAGAGGTGGGTGAGGTATTCAATGGAGTATTCTCTAAGAGAACATGATTAGAGAGACCGTACCGACCGAGAGCGACGAGGAACAGCTCATGCCACTTGGTGTAGTTGGAGTCGTGGAGATCTAGCGTGATGGGGACGAAGGTCTTGATGGAGGTGGCATACGTGGAGGCCCCAGGGGGGAGGGGGATGATGGACTTCCCCATTCTTCAACTTGGCATTATAGTTCATCCTTGCGGGTCCAGATGATGGACTTGCGGTTCTTCAGTTCCTCCTCAAGCTTCTTGAGATCGTCGGTAGTTTCCATGGTAGGGGAGAGAGCTGAGGACGTGGAGCTAGATGGCAGCGGCGACAAGAGGAAGAAGGCACCGGCTTCTAGGGTATAGATGGGCCATAGGAACTTGTGGTGATGAGAGTTTAGAGGGAGAGGATTGGACTGCCTGATACCATGTAAGCGAGAAAGTATCGGGCGGCCTAAACCTAACAACGGCGTGATACGTCCATTTTGCATCATGTTTTCCTACTGTTATTTATAATATTTTTATTCATAATAATGCTTTATGGAGTAATTCTAATGCCTTTTCTCTCATAATATTCAAGGTTTACACAAAGCGGGAGAATACCGGCAGCTGAAATTTTGGACCTGAAAAAGCTACATCAGAGTTACCTATTCTGCACATCTCCAAATAAGCTGAAAACTTACAGAGAAATATTTTGCAATATATGAAAAATATTGGAGCAAATAACTACCAGAGGGGGCCCACCAGGTGGGCACAACCCACATGGGCACCCCAGGGAGCCCAGGCGCGCCCTGGTGGGTTGTGCCCTCCTCGGCCCACCTCCAGTGCCCGGTATATAGGCCATTTTGACCTAGAAAAAATAAAGGGGGACTTTCGGGGTGAAGCGCCGCCATTTCAAGGCAAAACTTGGACGGAAGAACTTTCGCCCCCAGCAACTCTCCCATCATCGCCATCGTCATCACGAACAACTCTCCCATCTTTGGGAGGGAAATATCCATCAACATCTTCAACAACACCATCCCCTCTCAAACCCTAGTTCATCTCTTCTGTTCAATCTTTGTATCGGAACCTCAGATTGGTACTTGTGGGTGACTAGTAGTGTTGATTACATCTTGTAGTTGATTACTATATGGTTTATTTGGTGGAAGATTATATGTTCAGATCCATTATGTTATGTATTACACCTCTGATCTTGAGCATGATTATCATTTGTCAGTAGTTACTTTTGTTCTTGAGGTCATGGGAGAAGTCATGTTGTACGTAATCATGTGAACTTGATATGTGTTCGATATTTTGATGATGTATGTTGTTATTCCCTTAGTGGTGTCATGCGAACGTCAACTACATGGCACTTCACCATATTTGGGTGATACGTCTCCAACCTATCTATAATTTTTGATTGTTCCATGCTTATTATTCTTGGATGTTTTGCAATCATTTTATAGTCATTTTATATCATTTTTGGGGACTAACCTATTAACATAGTGCCCATTGCCAGTTTTTATTTTCTGCTTGTTTTTACATTGCAGGAAATCAATATCAAATGGAGTCTAAATGCAGAGAAACATTTTGTGGATTTTTTATGGACCAGAAGACACCCAATGGGCTAGAGAAGCACCTGGGGGGTGCCCCGAGGGGGCACAACCCACCAGGGCGCTCCTGGGGGCCCAAGCGCGCCCAGGTGGGTTGTGCCCACCTTGGTGGCCTCCCGCACCACCTCTTTGCTCTATAAATACCTCAATATTCCAAAAACCATAGGGGAGTCGACGAAAATCAATTCCAGCCGCCGCAAGTTCCAGAACCACCAAATCCAATCTAGACACCATCACGGAGGGGTTCATCATCCTCATTGGTACCTCTCCGATGATGCGTGAGTAGTCCATTGTAGACCTACGGGTCCGTAATTAGTAGCTAGATGGCTTCCTCTCTCTTTTGGTTCTCAATACAATGGTCTCTTGGAGATCTATTTGATGTAACTCTTTTTGCTGTGTGTTTGCTGGGATCCGATGAACTTTGAGTTTATGATCAGATCTATGTTTTTATCCATGAAAGTTATTTGAGTTCTTTGATCTCTTATATGCATGATTACTTATAGCCTCGTATTTCTTTTTTGAATATTTGGTTTAGTTAGGCCAACTAGATCGATTTTTCTTGCCATGGGAAGAGGTGCATTGTGATGGGTTCGATCTTACGATGCTTGATCCCAGTGACAAAAGGGGAACCGACACGTATGTATCATTGCTATTAACGATAACAAGATGGGGTCTATTTCTACATAAATAGGTCTTGTCTACATCATGTCATCATTCTTATTGCATTACCCGTTTCTCCATGAACTTAATACACTAGATGCATGCTGGATAGCGGTCGATGTGTGGAGTAATAGTAGTGGATGCAGGAAGGAGTCGGTCTACTAATCTTGGACGTGATGCCTATATAATGATCATTGCCTGGATATCGTCATGATTATTTGAAGTTCTATCAATTGCCCAATAGTAATTTGTTTACCCACTGTTTGCTATTTTTCTTGACATAAGCCACTAGTGAAACCTACTGCCCCGGGCCTCTTCTTTATTATATTTTCCTTTGCGATCTATTTTTATTTGCTTTTATTTTCAGATCTATTAATCCAAAAAACCAAAAATACATCGCTGAATTTTATTTGCTTTTATTTGCATCTATCAACCTATCACAATTTTTATCCCGTCTACTTGCCAATTTCTGGCGCCGTTACCGGAAAGGGATTGACAACCCCTTTAATATGTCGGGTTATGAGTATTTCTTATTTGTGTGCAGGTGTCGTTCATGTAGTGTTGCGTGGTTCTCCTACTGGTTCGATAACCTTGGTCTCGTCACTAAGGGAAATACCTACCGTCGCTGTGCTACATCATCCCTTCCTATTTGGGGAAATACCAACATAGTTCAAGACGACATCATTGGGCCTAAGGGAATGCATTGTGGAGTAGTTATTAGATGATGGGTTGATAGAGTGACAGAAGCTTAAACCCTAGTTTATGTGCTACTTCGTAAGGGGCCAATTTGGATCAAAAGTTTAATGATATGGTTAGATTTTATCTTAATACTTTTCTCGTAGTTGTGGATGCTTGTGAGGGGGTTAATCATAAGTAGGAGGATTGTTCAAGTAAGAACAAAACCTAAGCACCGATCCACCCACAAATCAAATTATCAAAGTAGCAAACAAAAATCGAACCAACATGATTAAAGTGACTAGATGAAATTCCCGTGTATCCTCAAGAACGCTTTGCCTATGATAAGAAACCGTTTTGGTCTGTCCTTTGCCACAAAAGGATTGGGCTACCTTGCTGCACTTTACTTACCATTATAGTTACTTGCTCATTACAAATTATCTTGCTATCAAACTATCTGTTACCGACAATTTAGTGCTTGCAGAAATTACCTTGCTGAAAACCACTTGTCATTTCCTTCTGCTCCTCGTTGGGTTCGACACTCTTACTTATCTAAAGGACTACGATTGATCCCCTATACTTCTGGGTCATCACAGGGCACCTCTTATATATATATATATAACAAGGAAGATTTACAATTACATAGAGTCCATTAGTGGAAACCTATCTATTTGGAGGTAATACAACTTGTACACCAAGTTGTCTAGAAGCCATAGCTCTCTTGCTCTCTAACAACCTCATTTTTGTAATTCCGATTAGTTCTTCTCGGTGATTCCGAAGATAAGCAACTTCATCACAGAACTTGGTCAGGCCATCTCGGCGAGACCGAGAACCATTTCGGTTATACCAAAGTATTAGGGTTTGGCATATGGTTGTGTACGGGGTCATCGAAGTGGGTTTGGATGGGTGTGTTTCGATGGGACCAAGATGGACATTTAGGGTTTTAGATAGGATGGAAGTGGTGAATATTTGAGGGTTTTGGAGCAATATCACTAAGCACTTGAGCAATTGAGTCATGAACAAAACCATCCCCTTTTAATAGTATTGGCTTTCCTATGGACTCAATGTGATCTTGGCTCGTATCAAAAAAATAAATTTGCCATAGAACATTCTCTATTATAAAGGATGCAAGTATGAGAAAATATATATCGATGTTTGACTGAATTGATGCTATAAACTTTTGAGTTCATAATCATGGTTCGACCCTTGTATCAAATAGGCCGGCAAATCGATAGCATCTACTGTGATGAGCACTACATCCATGGAAAATCTACATGGTACCATACATCTAATTCATAAAACATAGGGGAACAGAAGAATGCAACAACAACATACCTAGCAAACTGTTGTAGATCTATAGGAGAGGCGGGATCAAGAGCCCAGGTGAGCCGCAGACAAATGCAAGGAGGGCGTCCAGGTGCGTGCACAGCAGGGTTGTGGACAGCTGTTGCGCCACCGCCCGTAGGATCATGTTTCGCATGTTGGTGCCAGAGGCCTGGAAGGGGACTCCCGGGAAGAGAAGCATTACCGCAAACCATACGAGCTTGAGGCCCATGGCGCCACGACGAGGTGGTGGTGGAATGGGGCTGCTAGGAGGTTGGGAATCGGTGGCGGCGGCGGGCGAGGATGGTAGGTGGAGGCAGAGGCGGCGGTGGATGGCGTATTAGAAGAAGAGGTTGTGTTCATGGGTCTGGTTATCATGTTGGACACAGTTTTCTATAGCAACGTTGTGAAGGGGGAAGGAAAAAAACCAGCGCGGGAGGGAAGGACGATGAAAGGAGGGCAGGATGCGGTCACTCGGCAGGAAAAGGAACATTACACATTTTTTAGATAATAAAAAGTAGAGAAGATGATAACCCACAAGTATAGGGGATCAATTGTAGCTTTTTCGATAAATAAGAGTGTCGAACCCAACGAGGAGCTAAAGTTAGAATTTATATTGTCTTCAAGTTCTATCGACCACTGGTATGACTCTACACACACTTAACGTTTGCTTTACCTAGAACAAGTATGAAATTAGAAGTACTTTGTAGGTGTAGTGCTAGAACTACTTTGCAATAATAAACTAGGAGTACTTTGCGAGATAATAAAAGTTATTTATTTACTAGAAAGCCTTTTGTACCACAAGAGAAAGATTTGTCTCTAGGCAATCGATAACTAGGCTGGTAATCATTATTGCAATCTTATATGAGGGAGAGACATCAGCTGACATACTTTTCATACTTGGATCATATGCACTTATGATTGGAACTCTAGGAAGTATCTGCAACTACTAAAGTTCACTAAGGTAAAACCCAACCATATATATCATTAAGTAACAAGTCCTCTTTACTCCCATACGCAACAACCCCCTTACTCGGGTATGTGTTTCCGTCACTCACACCTCCCACTATAAGCGAATCATGAACGTATTGCAACACCCTACAGCGGTAATCCCACATGCTTGTGCGACATGTAGGGCATCATAGGACATCACCAAAGTAAAACATACAACTCAAACCAATCATGATCATCAATCAACCCATTGGACAAAACGAATCTACTCAAACATCATAGGACAGACATACATCATTGGATAATAATAATATATAGCATTAAGAACCATGTTTAAGTAGAGATTACAGCAGGGAGAAGAGGTGTTACACTACTACATAGAGGGGGAGAGAGTTGGTGATGACGGCGGCGAAGTTGTTGGTGTAGATCGTCGTCACGACGGTTGCCCCGGTGGCATTCCGGCGCCACCGGGAGAAACGGGGAGAGAGAGCCCCCCTCCTTCTTCTTCTTACTTGGTCTCCCTCCTAGATGTGAGGAGAGTTTCCCCTCTGGTCCATGGTCTCCATGGCTCCCAGGGGGCAGGACCCATCCAAGATTGTATCTCTCTCTCTGTTCTCTTCTGTTTCGTGTTTTCATTTTCTGGCTGAAAATTGTTTCTTAAATTCCCAGAGATCCGACACTCAGATTGGGCCGAAATTTTGAGGGGATTTTGATCCGGATATTATCTTTTTGCGGCCAAAGGATACCTACACCTGGCCTACAGGGGACCCACAAGCCTGATAGGCGCGCCTTGGGTAGGGGCGCGCCCACTGGGCTTGTAGCCCCCTCTGGCCATCGTCTCGCGTTGATTCTTCTTCCCAAAAATGACATATATTCCAAATAATTCTCCATAAATTTTTATCGTGTTTGGACATTGTTTGATATGGATATTCTGCGAAACAAAAAACATACAACAAACAGGAACTACCACTGGACACTGGATAAATATGTTAGTCCCAAAATAATATTAATATTTTCCAAAAGTATGTGCAAGTTGTAGAATATTGGCATGAAACAATAAAAGATTATAGATACGGCGGAGATGTATCAGCATCCTCAAGCATAATTCCTGCTCGTACTCGAGTAGGTAAATGATAAAAAGATAATTTTTGATGTGGAATGCTACCTACATAATCTTGATTAAATAATCTAGTCATGGCATGAATATTAAGACTCGGGTTATTCAAAACAATAGTCTATAATTTGAACTAAACTGAACATCGAGTTCTATGATCCAATGATATTACCTCTATATACAGCAACTAACAACTGCAGGGGTGTGCGTACGACCAGAAAAGTTGCAAGGGCACAGCGGGGACCATGGCCCAAGTGGGGACACGTGGTTGGCTTGGAAAGAGGCGAACACACAAGAGCAACTAGTTAAAACCAACCGGTGCCGTTGGTTCCTGGTTTCCCCTTTCCGGTTTGTGGTTTCGTGTGTTTTGCAGTTTGACCCTCGAACTACCAGAATTTTCCGTTTTTCCCTTTCTGCGTGATAAGACAAAGAAAATACCGGTCAACCGCGTTGGTTACCTGTTTCCCTTTTTGTTCCCCTTATATTTCCGGGAAATGGAGTTTTATGGGGTAGTTACGGGCAGGGGACTACCAACACTATCAAATGTGATCTTTCAAGTAAGGAAAAAATTGTAACTTTTTCATGCAAACGGAGACTGCAAAGCATCATTCAATCCTGAGAATTCTGTATAGGCACACATGTATACTAGCAGAGGCATGGTTTGTATAACATTACTAAATTGAAGCAGAGTGCCTCCGGCACGAGGGAACCTCTTGCTTGCCTTCGGCTCATTTAATTTTCATAAACATCTTGAAGGGGGGGCATAGGTCGAAGTGTGTGCTAGTTCGTACAACGTGCTGGTTCGTGCAGCATGCTGGTTTGTACGATGCGTTCTCCATCATGGTGTGACACGGTGCCTCCGGCGCAAGGGCACCTCTTGCTCACCTTCCGCTCGTTTAATTTTCATAAACATCTTGAAGGGGGGCATACGTCGAAGTGTGTGTTGGTCGTGCGGCATGCTGGTTCATGCGGCACATTCTCCGTCGTGGTGTGACATGGTGCCTCTGGCGTGAGGGAACCTCCTGCTCACCTTCGGCTCGTTTAATTTTCATAAACATCTTGAAGGGGGGCATAGGTCAAAGTGTGTGTTGGTCGGGCAGCGTACTGGTTCATGCGGCATGTTCTCTGTCGTGGTGTGACACGGTGCCTCCGGCGCAAGGGAACCTCCTGCTCGCCTTCGGCTCGTTTAATTTTTAGGCTCGGGTTTGAAGCATGTGCAGTCACGTCTACGTATCAACTAGCCATGGTTTAGGCTCTAAGGTATGTGCGTGTATGCACATGTGTGGATCCTCTGAAGGCATTTGTATGTCGCCTTCGGAGGCACGGATTTGAAGCATGTGCAGTCACGTCTATGAAGGCATTGGTATGTCACCTCTAGAGGCATGGGTTTGAAGCGCGTGCAGTCACGTCTACGAAGGCATTGGCATGTCACCTTCGGAGGCACGGGTTTAAAGCATGTGCAGTCACACGTGCGTAGCAGCTCCCGCAGAAGCATGGTTTAGGCATTGGTATGTGCGTGCATGCACATGTGTGTATTGTCCGGAGGCATTGGGCCTTGTCGACTCCAGAGTCACGGGTGTGAATCATCTGCAGTCACGTGTGCGTAGCAGCTAGCCACGGTTTTGGAGGCACAGGGCCATGTCGCCTCTGGAGGCATGGGAGGGTGGTCTCCAGAGTCATGTGTAGGAGTTCGTTTTGGGAGTCACTGCTGTCGTACAAATAAAAAGAGGCACTGTTGTTTATAGTGTACTGGCACTCTCTAATGATGTTCTCTTTTCAACATGAACACGCAATTTGTAACTACATTACATACAAATATGAGTCATTGATAAACTGTTTATTTACGTCTTGATGGAATTAGCCTCGCTAGTTAAATCAAAAGTTTTAGTGTTCATTCTTGCTAATCTCGTCACCCATTTCATTAGCTTTGATTTGGTTCATCTCGCTATGTAAAAGAATGTAAATTGCCTCTGCCCTCCAGTCTTCGACTTCATCCTGTGAAATTTTGCCAACAAGAGAAGTATATTATTAGAGTTGGTGCATAAAAGTTGTATATAAGTAAATATATATAGACTTACTGTCAGATCTTCCAGGTATTCGATGAACTTTTCACCATTGTAGAGGGATGCAAGCTTTAAAATAGCAAATGGTGATTCTCCCTTTTCTACCACTAGAACATCTTGCACGATATGACACTACCATCTTGTACCCTTGGGATTCATTGTTTGTCCTAGTATGACGTTGAAGACTTCTTTCAACCTAGGTACCTGGGAATTGCATTTTGTAATTGTTTTAATATTGCAACTTGTAAAACTAAACAAATTGTTATGTACAAATGCTTATGATTGCCGACTTATGAACATGATATTCCTGAAACTGTGCTTCTCTTTCTTTTTCAGCGTCTTCATTTTCTTGAAGAACTCATTCTGCTTGAAATGGATGTAATTTATCCATGTCTATATTTTCTTGCTCAAATTCCTTTGGAGTCGCTTCTCGAGGATCAATAATGTGAACTTTGTGTTTATATTTGTCCAGCATATATAGTATGTAATGGTCATCCTTCTCCATTGGAATGAATATCTGCGTCCAAAATACTTGTTGCTTACATGATAGTTTAATATAAAGTAATTTAATAGAACACATTGTCGTGGTTCTAAGTCTGACAGTAGAATGAGGGGTAGGAATGTAGAGGCAAGATCCTAGCTATGGAGGAGTTGTACACGCGAGTTTTACGAGTTCAGGCCCTTCTCGGAGGAAGTAATAGCCCTACGTCTCGGAGCCCGGAGGCGGTCGACTGGATATATGCGTGTGAGTTATAGGGGGTGCGAACCCTTGTCCCCGAGGAGGGGGGTGGCTTATATAGAGTGTGCCAGGACCCCAGCCAGCCCACGTTACAAAGGGTTCAATGTACATTAAGGCAGGGCGTTACTGGTAATGCTACTAATAAAGAGATATAAATGATCTTTAAGGTTACAAAGTGAATGACCGACCATTGTCATCCTGAGTGACGTTAGGTCTTCTACACTCCGAGTGGTTTCTTGTATCGCCGAGTGGTTGTTTGCATAGTCAAGTGTCTTCTATACTGTCAAGTGGAACATAGCTTCACGGTCGAGTGGATGATGATTTTGCTTCGACCGCTTCTGGTTCCTTTAGAGATGTCCTTGGGGAGGGTATCTTCGACAGATCCATGACCCTACCCTTGGTACATAGCTTCATCATTAGCCCCCGAATGGATCAGGGTTTGAGTGAGGAAGGAGTTGGGAACACTTCCGACTCATTCTTTGTACTATGAGTATAACTTGTTCTGGAATAATGAACCGAGGAGACAACATCAACTTCTTTTTCAGTCGCTTGGGTCCATTCTTAGTTTTTGGCGAGTGAACTTTCACGGAAGAATTCCGAATGATAATGTGGAGGATGTTTTCAGTCTGACCAGTTGCTCTGCTCTCCGCGGATTTCACGGGATTCAAATTTCGGGAAGCGCGCCAGACGGGCGAGGCCATGGTAATCGGGATGGATTAGGCAGGTCTCCTCGATCTTCGCGCCACCTTTTTCGCCACGTACTGCGCGCGCGACTGTTGTGGGATTTGTTTAGATCGTCTGGGCCTACCAGTCAGTCACTCGGGGAATGACCTTATAAAAGGCACCGGACCGGGTCTCTGCACCGTGTGCTCCCATTCTCTTTTCTTCTTCCTCCGACCTCTCCGCCACACTCGCTTCTGCTCTCATCGCCGAACCCTCGCTCGAACTCGATCCGCCGCCATGGAAAAGAGAAGACGATGGCGCTGGAGTGCGCGAAGAAGGCGACTGCGAAGGTGAAGGGCAAGCGGACCAGCCGGGGCTGATCCTCATCGAGATCCAGCCTACCACCGGGCTGGATCCAGGGCGACTTGATCCGCTCGACGATCAGCCAGGATGACCTCGACGACCTGGTGGACAGGGGACTGATCCCCCACAAATCGGCGCGGCTCCCGGGGAACGAGACTAAGACGCAGCCAAGGGAGGGTGAGTGCGTTCTCCTCGCCACCCACGTCGATCGCGGATATTCTCTGCCTCCCCATCCTTTCTTTCGGGGCGTTTTGAACTTCTTTGGGGCTCAGCTCCACCACTTCACTCCAAACACCATAGTCTATCTGGCTGCTTTTGTGTCAATGTGTGAAAATTTCTTAGGCTATCGACCGCACTGGGGCCTCTTCAAACATATCTTCACCTGCCGCTCCCAGTCGGTCAAAAAGGCCAATCTGAGTGACGAGAGGACGCACGTGATCGAGATGTGTGGGGGCCTGGGGATCCGGATGAGGAACAAGAGCACCTTCCCGGCGATGATCCTTCCTGACTCGGTCTGCGGCTGGCAGTCGACTTGGTTTTACTGCAAGGATCAGCCGACCCCGGGTCAGTTGACTGGACTTCCTCCCTTTTCCCTGGCTCGAGTGGAGAAGCCTTCCTCCTTGAAGGTGGTTCCCGAAGAGAAGGCGCAGGTCAAGGTGCTGGTCGAGCGGGTCGTCCAACTCGTCCGTGATGGGGTGACTGGGATGGACCTGCTGGAGGTCTTTCTCGGTCGACGCATCCAACCGCTCCAGGCCCATGATCATCCGATGTGGATGTACTCTGGACTCGAGGACTCCACTCGGATCCACCCGGAGGACGTCAGTGAGGACATCTTGGAGAAGTGGCTGATGGGAATCACCAGCAACAAACACAACCCCCGGGGGTCTAGGAGGGTGATTCCATTCGACCACTCGCGCCAGCCGGAGCAGGTATGATTCTGTTTTACCAAATATCTTTCTGATTCACTGTGTGACACCTTGTTGATGGTCGACTATACTCCTTTTGCTCGTTGTTCTTTCAGGCTCTCATTGACATGTACTCGATGCCCAATGGAGTGCAGGGCCAAGACGTCGAGGAGGGAGCGAGCGGGGGCGAGAGCGGCGAGTGGCATTCGGATGCAGAGGAGGATGAGGAGAGCGATGACGAAGAAGTCGACTCGCCTCCTCGCAGAGAGAGGAGATCCAAGCACACACACGACCCGGCGAGCACCCCAGACCTGGCGACCATGCCGACTGGGCAGTCTTCGAAGCGCCCTCGGACGTCTTCTCTAGCGCTGATTGAGAAGGCCCCAAAGCAGCCCAAGGTTGTGCCGCCTCCAGCTCCAAAAGCACCGAAGGCCACCTCCTCCAAACTGCCCAAGGCTTTTCCCAGGATCGAAGTGATCGTCCCTACCATCTCCGGGTAATCATCAGACTTATTCTTTTCGTCGACTCGAGCAACAGAACATAACCGACTGAGTACGGACACTTGCAGTGCTGCAACATCGGGAACCTCTTCCCTCCAGTATCGAGACGAGGAGATGGAAGAAGCGGTTACCTCCAACCCAGGTAGAAACTCTTATGATCTTGTTCTTGATTACTTGGTTGATTGCATTCTAGTAGTTCACTTGGGGTCGATTGATCTGTCTTGCAGCTCCACCCAACGTCATCGATCTTCCAAATGACGATGAAGACGTGGCTCTTAAGCCCAGGAAGAGCAAAAAGGTAGCAGCTGGCAAGATGTCTCAGCAAGGGCCAACAACAACACCACCTGTCCGTCAATCTGAAGACGCGGGCAGGGCCTCTGTAACCTTCGCTGCACCCTTGTCGAGTGAGCACCCCGCACCATCGACTGCGCCGTTGATTCCTTCAGTCGTCCAACTCCACGCCGAGCTCCAAACTGCCACACCTGGGTCGTCTGCTCTCTTTTTCACCAGCTACCCCGTTCCGGACAACCAGTCGGAAGCGGCTGCGGAAGCCATCCGTCAGGCTAACGTGATGATGGAGCGGATGAAGACGGTGCATGAGAATAGCCAGGCTGCTTATGACGCCAGCGCTGCTCTCCGGGCCAATGTCCAGGTAAGTAGACTTTCAACCGACCTTGCTCTATCAGGATATGCTACCCGAAATTTTTTCTTCTATACAATCTCATGTTCTTTGCATCGAATCAATGCACCCACTGGGTGTTTTGTTGTCTTTGGTAGTTGCGTTCTTCCACTCGGTCTGGGCGAGTAGGATCTGAACCGGTGGGAGCATGCTAAGTGCACCCACTTGGTGTAGTCCCCGAGACCGCAGTCGACTGCTGGCAGTCGACTGGGGTCTGAGTTCTACCTTCCTTTCTTTTCTTCCACTCGACCCGGGCGGACCGGTCGAATGAGATCTGAACCGGTGGGGGCACGCTAAGTGCACCCACTGGGTGTAGTCCCCGAGACCGCAGTCAACTGCTGGCAGTCGATTGGGGTCTGAACAAAAATTTTTTGACTTGACCCAGGCGGACCGGTCGAGTTGGGTCTTAATCAGCGCCGGCACGCCAAGTGCACCCGCTGGGATTTAGCCCCCGAGACCGCAGTCGACTGTGTGCAGTCGGCTGGGGTCTAAGCGAACTTCTTTAAGTTTTATCCACTCAGAAGTGAACAACCTTTGATCTTGTCAATTGACACATCTTTTGCCTTCTGTAGAAGTCTTGTACTCTCATTTCCAAGTTTGCTGAACTTGAGGAGAAGCAGAGGCAACTCAACCTCGACTTGGAGTTGGCCCAGCAGAATCTGAAGAAAGCTCAAGACGAAGCTGCTGGTATGGAAGGTAACTTCCTGTTGTCTGTCTTTTTAAAACATTTCTTCGAGCTCTTGTCTGATCCGATTGCTTCTTTTGCAGAGAAAATGAAGTTGGCTCTAGAGAAGAAGGACTCGGACCTCGCCGCTGCATAGAAGGAAGCTCAAGATAAAACTGCCCTCGCAGACCAGAAGTTGGCTTCAGTCGAAGCACTGGAAGGGGAGGTGACCAAGCTGAAGTCCTGTCTCAACGAGTCTAACTGAGAGGTGAGTCGTCTGAAGAAGGAAAAAATTACCCTAAACGAAAAGCTGGAGTCTACGGTCCACGAGAGGAATGACACGGAGGCTTATCTGAGAACTCTCGCCAAGAAGCTTTCTCTTATGCTGGAAGGTATTTCTTTTAAACCGACCGTGTTGATGCTTGCGAATGGATCCTGTCCGGTCGACTCACTAATTTTTGGCTGCATAGTTCTACCAAGACTTTGACGAGGAAACTGGAAAGGTCGAGATGAGTCTGGACCCTATCGCTTCTCCAGTTTGCGACAATACTGCAATGAAAGTGCTCCGACTGGAGTCTCATGTCGCCAGCGTCACAAGCTACCTCGCGCGCCTGAAGGAGGCAGTCTCACGAGTTGACACATTGCTCTGGCCAAGGGCGGCGCTTCAAAATGACCTGGAATCCCTGATGGCTCGACTCAATGAGATCCCTGACCGAGTGCAGGAATGGAAGAAGTCCTCCGCCTGGTGTGGTGCTGACGTGGGGCTGTCCTTGGTGCGAGTCCACTGCAAGGAAGCTCGTGAAGACAAGCTGGCGGCGATCAAGGTCGCTAACACCAAAAGGCATGACTTCCAGTCCTTCATGGAGACTTTCATCATTGCTGCCACTCGGATCGCGGATGGGATCGACCTGGACGAATTCGTCGAGCGTGCCAGCCCTCCTCCTGCCGAGTGAACAAACTTATGAGACTTGAATCTGCTTTAAATTTGCCTCGGAATACCGAGTGGTTGCTGTAATCATTAAACTCCTTTGGGCTTGATTCTCGAATACTTTTGGTTTGCTGCTTGGAACTTTAGGATTTATCCGAATTTGGTTTATTTCCGAATATGCCTGCGTTTTGCCTTCAAGTGGACTTTGTTCTCTGCTCGGAATAGTCTTTGCGCTGGAGATGCATCTCTGAGGTGGCGACTCCAGTCGACCTGCGCTTCGTTATCCTTGCGGATAGGGATGGAGCGCACATTGTATTTGTGGCGTAGTCCTGAAGGAGAAGGTTGCAGTCGACTTGCACCTCATCGTCTTTGCGGATAGGGATGGAGCGCATATTATACTTGTGGCGTAGCTCCGAAGGGGAAGGTTGCAGTCGACCTGCACCTCGTCGTGCTTGCGGATAGGGATAGAGCGCCTGTTGTACTTGTGGCATAGCTCCGAAGGAGAAGGTTGCAGTCGACCTGCACTTCGTCGTCCTTGCGGATAGGGATGGAGCACACGTTGTACTTGTGGCGTAGGTCCGAAGGAGAAGGTTGCAGTCGACCTGCACCTCGTCGTCCTTGCGGATAGGGATGGAGCGCATGTTGTACTTGTGGCGTAGCTCCGAACCTCCGAGTGGGAGGGTTGCTCTCCACTCGGTAGGATTTTACAAACTTAGGCGAGTACTGGATTCCAGCTAAGCCTCCGAATGGGAGAGCTTAGGCGAGTACTAGACTGCAGCTAAGCCCTCGAGTGGGAGGGTTGCTCTCCACTCGGTAGGATTTTTTAAAACTTAGACGAGTATTGGACTGCAGCTAAGCCCCCGAGTGGGAGGGTTGCTCTCCACTCGGTAGGATTTTTTAAACTTAGGCGAGTACTGGACTGCTGCTAAGCCCTCGAGTGGGAGGGTTGCTCTCCACTCGGTAGGATTTCTTAAACTTAGGCGAGTACTGGACTGCAGCTAAGCCCCCAAGTGGGAGGGTTGCTCTCCACTCGGTAGGATTTTTTAAACTTAGGCGAGTACTGGACTGCAGCTAAGCCCCCGAGTGGGAGGGTTGCTCTCCACTCGGTAGGATTTTTTAAACTTAGGCGAGTACTGGACTGCAGCTAAGCCCCCGAGTGGGAGGGTTGCTCTCCACTCGGTAGGATTTTTTAAACTTAGGCGAGTACTGGACTGCAGCTAAGCCCCCGAGTGGGAGGGTTGCTCTCCACTCGGTAGGATTTTTTAAACTTAGGCGAGTACTGGACTGCAGCTAAGCCCCCGAGTGGGAGGGTTGCTCTCCACTCGGTAGGATTTTTTCAAACTTAGGCGAGTACCAGACTGCAACTAAGCCTCCGAGTGAGAGAACTTAGGCGAGTACTGGACTGCAGCTAAGCCCCCGAGTGGGAGGATTGCTCTCCACTCGGTAGGATTTTTTCAAACTTAGGCGAGTACTGGACTGCAGCTAAGTCTCCGAGTGAGAGAACTTAGGCGAGTACTAGACTGCAGCTAAGCCCCCGAGTGGGAGGATTGCTCACCACTCGGTAGGATTTTACAAACTTAGGCGAAACAGATTCGCGGCTAAGCCTCCCGAGTGAGAGGCTTACCCATCACTCGGTAGGATTTTCTTTCGAACTTAGGAGAAACGGATTCGCGGCTAAGCCCACCCACTAGGGGATTTCAGAGGTAAATAAAAGCAACAACAATCATGCGAGAAGACTGAAAAGCTCTTGTCTTTGATGAACAAATTACAAAGGTACTTCTTATTACATTTTATTTGAATGAGTGCTTAAGTATAAAAGGGGCGGAGCAGCTCCGTGTTCCAAGCCCGTGGCTCGTCTTTCTGATGCTCAACACTGTAAAGATGGTATGCTCCATTGTGGAGAACTTTGGTGATGATGAAGGGGCCTTCCCAAGCCGGGGCGAGCTTGTGCGGTTTCTGTTGATCCACTCGAAGAACCAGGTCTCCCTCTTGAAAGGCTCGACCCCTCACATTTTTGGCGTGGAATCGACGCAAGTCTTGCTGATAAATGGTCGACCGGATCAAGGCCATCTCTCTTTCCTCCTCTAAGGGATCGACTGAATCTTGCCAGGCCTGCTCTGCTTCCTCTTCGGAGAAGAGCTCGACTCGGGGTGCGTTGTGGAGCAGGTCACTTGGCAGAACAGCTTCGGCTCCATAGACCAAGAAGAAAGGAGTTTGTCCGGTCGACCGATTGGGAGTTGTCCTTAAACCCCACAGAACTGACGGAAGTTCATCGACCCAAGCGCCTGCTGCGTGTTTGAGATCACGCATCAGTCAGGGTTTCAGTCCTTTGAGAATTAGGCCATTGGCTCTTTCTTCTTGTCCGTTCGACTGCGGGTGAGCGACTGAAGCATAGTCGACTCGTGTGTCTTGAGAAGCGCAGAAAGCTCTAAACTCATCAGAATCGAAGTTCAACTCGTTGTCCGTGATGATGCTAGGTGGAACTCCATATCTGAATGTCAATTCTCTGATAAAACTGACAGCTGTGCTGACCTCAAGGTTCTTGATAGGTTTAGCTTCGATCCATTTGGTAAACTTGTCGACTGCTACGAGTTCTCAGTGGTCCAACCATATCCAACCCCCAAACAGCAAAGGGCCAGACGAGGGGAATGGTCTTCAGGGTGGACGCTGGCTTGTGAGACATGTTAGAGTAAAACTGGCAGCCTTCACATTTGTCGACTATATCTTTTGCCATTTCACTTGCTCGTGGCCAATAGAATCCGGCTCGGTATGCTTTAGCCACGATGGCCCGAGAGGACGCATGGTGACCACAGGTCCCCGAGTGGATGTCGTTGAGGATCATTCGACCTTCTTCTGGCGTTATGCACTTTTGACCGACTCCAGTCACGCTTCCCGTGAACAGTTGTCCTCTTATCGTAGTAAAGGCCTTGGTTCGACGGACGATCTATCGAGCCTCTTCTTCGTCTTCTGGGAGTTCTTTTCTGAGGATGTACGCAATGTATGGCACTGTCCAGTCGGGTGTGATGACCAGAACCTCGATGATTAGGTCGACCACTGCTGGGACCTCGACTTCAGTCGGATCTGTGGTGCTCTTAGGCTGCGGGGGCTCTTCAGTAAAAGGATCTTCTTGAACGGTCGGTGTGTGAATATGTTCCAAAAACACATAGCTAGGAATGGCTTCTCTCTTGGAACCTATCTTTGCCAAGTCATCGACTGCTTGATTTTTCAGTCGGGGTATGTGATGGAGCTCTAACCCCTCAATCTTCTTTTCCAACTTCCTCACCGCGTTGCAGTAACCAGTCATGGCTGGGCTTCTGACGTCCCACTCCTTCATCACTTGATTGACTACCAAATCTGAGTCGCCGTAGACCATGAGGCGACGGACGCCGAGTGAGATGGTCATACGCAACCCATACAGGAGTGCTTCATATTCAGCTTCATTACTAGAGGAATCAAAGTGAATCTGGAGGACATATCTGAGCTTGTCTCCTCGGGGGGATACCAGAACCACCCCAGCACCGGAACCATTCAGCATTTTGGATCCATCAAAGAACATGGTCCAGTGCTCCGAGTGAACTTGAGTCGGCAGTTGTTGTTCAATCCACTCGGCGAGGAAATCTGCTATTGCTTGGGACTTAATAGCCTTCTTTGCCTCAAACTTGATATCTAAGGGAAGGAGTTCAATCGCCCATTTTGCCACTCGACCAGTTGCATCTCTGTTGTGCAAAATCTCTGACAATGGAGCGTTGCTGATGACTGTAACAGAGTGATCAGAGAAATAGTGTGCAACCTTCTTCGTGGTCATGTAAATCCCATAAACGAGCTTCTGATAGTGCGGATATCTCTGCTTTGACGGAGTCAGAACTTCAGAAATATAATAAACTGGGCGCTGAACTTTATAGGCTTTTCCCTCTTCTTCCCGCTCGACCGTAAGTACTGTACTGACGACTTGTCCAGTGGCTGCTATATAAAGCAGTAAAGGCTCTTTGCTGATTGGGGCAGCAAGCACCGGCCGGGTGGAAAGCAGGGCTTTTAGCTCTGCAAATGTTGCATCAGCTTCAGGAGTCCACTCGAACTTATCTGATTTCTTCATCAGTCGGTAAAGAGGCAGTGCCTTTTCACCGAGGCGAGAAATGAATCGTCTTAGGGTGGCCAAGCAACCAGTAAGCTTCTGGACATCATGCACACGCACAGGGCATTTCATTCAGAGTATAGCACCCACTTTCTCTGGGTTAGCATCGATCCCTCGTTCGGAAACAAGGAAACCGAGTAATTTTCCGCCCGGAACTCCAAATGTGCACTTTGATGGATTGAGCTTGATAGCATACCTTCTGAGGTTGGCAAAGGTTTCAGCAAGGTCAGTCAGTAGGTCGGAACCTTTACGTGACTTGACCACAATGTCATCCATGTATGTTTCCACATTTCGACTGATCTGAGTGAGCAGGTACTTCTGAATCATCCGCATGAATGTGGCTCCAGCATTTTTCAAACTAAATGGCATAGTGACATAACAGAAGCACCCAAATGGGGTGATGAAAGCTGTTTTTATCTCATCGGGTCCGTATAGACGGATCTGGTGGTACCTGGAGTAAGCGTCCAAAAAGGACAAATGCTTGCACCCTGCAGTCGAGTCGACTATCTGGTCGATGCGAGGGAGAGGAAAGTGATCTTTCGGGCAGGCCCGATTGATATGCTTGAAGTCAATGCACATGTGAAGTGAGTCGTCCTTCTTTGGGACCATGACAACATTAGCTAACCACTCGGAGTGGTAAATCTCACGGATAAAGTCAGCTTCCAAAAGCCGAGCCACCTCTTCACCGATTGCCTTCCTCTTCTGCACGGCGGACCGTCGAAGATGTTCTTTGACTGGTTTCACTTTTGGGTCGACTCGCAAACGATGCTTAGCCAGTCCCCTGGGAACACCTGGCATGTTCGAAGGTTTCCATGCAAAGATGTCCTAGTTCTCATGGAGGAACTGGATGAGCGCTTCTTTCTATTTGGAGTCGAGTGAGGTTGAAATGTGAGTCAGAGCAGCATTGGGGTTGTCGGGTGAATGTGAATCGACTTTGTTTCACCAGACGACTGGAATGCTGAATCTGTGGCTGGCTTCTTGGCTCGCAACAAATCACTCGGATCTGCATTTTTCTGATATTCTTGCAATTCTGCCAAGGCCATCTGTGCATCGGCGATCTTTGAACCCTTCTGGAAGCACTCTTCTGCCTTCTTCCGATTACCAGTGATAGTGATCACCCCTTTGGGACCAGGCATCTTCAATTTGAGGTACACGTAACATGGTTGATCCATAAAACGTGCATAAGCTGGCCTGCCCAGAATAGCATGATAGGCACTCTGAAAATCCACAACTTCAAATGTCAACTTTTCTCTGGGGTAATTCTTGGAATCACCGAAAACCACGTCGAGAGCAATCTGGCCGAGTGATGCAGCCTTCTTGCCTGGAATAACCCCATGGAAACTCATGTTACTCTCACTGAGTCTGGACATCGGAATGCCCATTCCTTTCAATGTCTCTGCATATAGTATATTCAGGCCACTGCTACCATCCATCAGAACCTATGTCAGTTGGGTGCCCTTGACTATTGGGTCGACCACCAATGCTTGCCTCCCAGGGGTGGCTATGTGCGCTGGGTGATCGGACTAGTCGAATGTAATGGCAGTCTGGGACCACTTCAAATAACTGGGTATCACGGGAGCGACCATGTTCATTTCTCTGGTGATGACTTACAATCGACTTTTACTCTCAACGTCAGCGAAAATCATCAAGGTGGAATTCACGTGGGGATAACCATCATCATCCTCTTCCTCATCCTCAACCTTGTCTGCTTCCTTCTCCCTTTCCTTGGGCTGTTTCTCTCGGAATTGCTGGATTAGGAGTCGACACTGCCGAGTGGTGTGCTTCGGGTAAATGAAATTACCCTCTTCATCTTTTTTGGTGTGGATGTGGCACGGCAGATCCAGCACATCATTTCCATCTTGATCTTTTACTTTCTTGGGGTTCCACGGCCCTCTGGGCTTCCCCTTGAACTTTCCTTGAACCACAGCTAAGGCTTCACCAGGAGCAGCTGGCTCGGCCTTGCGCTTCTGTTTCCGACCGGAGTTTCCTCCTCCGGCATCATGGGCGACTGCTTTGTGTTTGCCACTCCGGAGTCGGTCTTCTTCTTCACCGTTAGCATATTTGGTGGCAATTTCCATCATCTGAGTCAGAGTCATATCTCCTGTCCGACCGAACTTCATATTCAGCTCCCGATACTTGACGCCTTCTTTAAAGGCACAAATTGCTTGATGATCAGCCACATTCTCCACTGTGTGTTGCAATGTGATCCATCTCTGGATATAATCCCTCAAAGTCTCATTCGGTTTCTGAACACAACACTGCAATTCAGTCAACCCTGCCGGCCGTTTGCAAGTACCTTCGAATGTTCTAACAAATACTCGGGCGAGATCTTCCCAAGTATAAATGCTACTAGGTGCTAACTGATTCAGCCATGCTCTAGCTGAGCCCTCCAACATCAGAGGAAGGTGCTTCATGGCCACTTCATCACTGCCGCCACCAATCTGGACAGCCACTCGGTAGTCTTCAAGCCAAGTGTCAGGCTTGGACTCACCAGTGAACTTACTGACTCCAGTCGCCAACCTGAAGTTGGGGGGAATCACGGCAGCCCTGATGGCTCTGCTGAAGCACTCTGGACCTGAGACATGCACTCTGCTGCTAGTTGGTAGATCGCTGTCATGACCCTCTCGGTGAGCTCTGTTTCTGTCGACCAAGCCCTGAACGAGAATAGATCTCGCATCAAAGCCTGGCTCCCTGGGGTCGACTGGAATCCTTCGCCCAACACTATGAGGGCGCCTGTCATCATGTTGCCGAGGCACATACGACCCACACCTTGGGGGAGGCGTGGGCATTCGACGATGATCATCGCGATCGACTCGGTGTTCATACTGCTCACGGTTTCTGTACTGATCTTGTCGATCTCCACGTCCCTCACGCCTCGGGGGCGATCTTGGGCTATGAGCCGACTGAACTGTATCGGCAACTACGGATCTGCTATGGATCCTATTCCGCGACTGAGATACCGCTGTATTCTGCTCTCCCGCCGCACGGAGCAAAGCTCGGATCTGTATCAGACCTCGGCCAGCTTCTGACAGGGAAGGTTGGATCGAGTCCGCTATCCGGGCTGCAGCTGTGAGATTCTGGATCAGGGTTTGGTATACCTGTGTCGGAGGCGGAAAAAGTTGGCGTCGACTGGATTCGGGAGCACGCTGCCGAGCGTGATCTTCGAGTGCGCGCCGGAGGTTCTCCGGTCGAGTGCGCTCAACCGAGTTGGCCAGGCGTGCCTGCTCCAAGGCCTGGGCCTTAGGGGTTTCTCCAACTATAGGAGTATGCAGTGCATCCATGTTCCGATGGCGAAGTTCCTCCCTCCGCTGCGAAGAGAGGGGTTCGGGGCGGTACTCTTCATGAACGCGCGATGGATCGCCGTCCCCACCGCCTCTGTCTTCACGGGTTAAGCCAGGAGGACTGCGTGGTCCATTGACCATCAAAACTTCTACCGCTGGGTCACTGCCGTCGCACTCGGATGCAGTCTCTACGGAGCTAGTCGACATATCGAACAGGCCGTAGAGAGTTTCGTCGGGCTCGATTGCCGTGACTTGAGGGGTGGCCGACTGGCGAGCCACCGCATGTCTCACCCGCCGCTGAAGCCTCGACCGACCAGAACGTTTGCTCCGGCGGGCCGCAGGGAGGGGGAAAGCTGCTGGAGCCGACTGATACTGGGTCGATGGCTGCCGCAGGAGGACGCCGCGGATGCACGTGTGAAAGTGCGTCGCCCCGCGGGCGAGGAGTGCATCGACGTTCAGTGGAGCCTCCTGAAGCCAAGCGAAGTCATCGGCGACAAACACGAGCGCGCCAAGACGGATCTCGCAGCCCTCAGCCAAACCTCCGCCTGGAACGATGATGAAGGGGATTGGAAAAATTTCAACTTCTCCAACAAGTCGCTAAGACACCTGCCCCACGGTGGGCGCCAACTGTCGTGGTTCTAAGTCTGACAGTAGAATGGGGGTTAGGAATGTAAAGGCAAGATCCTAGCTATGGAGGAGTTGTACACGCGAGTTTTACGAGTTCAGGCCCTTCTCAGAGGAAGTAAAAACCCTACGTCTCGGAGCCCGGAGGCGGTCGACTGGATATATGCGTGTGAGTTACAAGGGGTGCGAACCCTTGTCCCGGAGGAGGGGGTGGCTTATATAGAGTGCGCCAGGACCCCAGCCAGCCCACGTTACAAAGGGTTCAATGTACATCAAGGCAGGGCATTACTCGTAACGCTATTAATAAAGAGATATAAATGATCTTTAAGGTTACATAGTGAATGACCGACCGTTGTCATCCTGAGTGACGTTAGGTCTTCTACACTCCGAGTGGTTTCTTGTATCGTTGAGTGGTTCTTTGCATAGTCGAGTGTCTTCTATACTGTCAAGTGGAACATAGCTTCACGGTCGAGTGGATGATGATTTTGCTTCGACCGCTTCTAGTTCCTTCAGAGATGTCCTTGGGGAGGGTATCTTGGACAGATCCATGACCCTACCCTAGGTACATAGCTTGATCACGCATATTTTGTGATTTTGTCGTGGAGGAAAGGGATGTTACCATGTTTGCTGTTCAGAGCTTTTCCCATTGATTTTCGTTGAGATACATGGGAACCAGCTGATTCTTTGTTTCTAGAAATTCACTTTTAAATTTTCCAATAGTAGTTTTGTGTTTCTTTAATACAGTATATGTTGCAAACAATAATTACGATGAAAAACTATGAGAAAAACAGGTGTGTAAGAATATAAAAAGAGTAGGTGTTGTAATATAGACAATATTTTGCTTTTTAAAAATTTACCTCTGCAAAGTTTGGGCCTAATATTACTCTGTCACTCTCTTTTGAATCTTGTCTGCTTTCCCAGATTTCTGCTATATCAGCGAGCACTCTCTTTTCCATATGATGTGGTATGTTTGTCTATGCTGGTCTTCGACCAAATATTGCCTTCAGTAGGGCTCCAGTAAGTTGCCTGCTTTCACTCTCTCTACGGATGCGCCTAAATATAGTTTTGCTGTGACAGGGAGATAAATTAATTTTGGAGGTCAGGGTCAGTGAGAAACAGGTTTTTACATTATTTTTGGCCTCGGTCCAACTATTTTGAGGTGCAATAGAAAACAACTCACTTTTTGAATTCCTCCTGCCAGCTGTCGCTCATGACTATTTCGAAGAGGTCGGACGCCTCCTTTTGTGTGTTGGAAGCAATGTGAATGTTTTGGGTATGGATTGGTGTTTCATCCTTTTTTCCTTTTTGTTGCATCTATTTCTGTCAGCGGAAGCAAATATGTAATATGTCAGCTCTCGTGATACCAAAGACATTGGTCAACCATGGGATGTGTAGGTCATTACAAAAAAAGATAACTAGAAACAATTTTCTTACCTTTGTTGGTGGAAAAGAACTTTGAAGTTCCTGGTTTGAATTCTTTGATTCTTCCAGGTAGTTTCTCGCACTTTACTTGGTTTGTTTCACCAAATATGGCTGTAAAAGGAACTCTAGTTTCCACTCGGCATTTACCTTGCTATGCTGCATGAAGGTCATCAGATATTCTTTTAGTTTTCTTTGATGAGACAATTGAAGTATTCAAGGAGTGCTGCTTCTAAAAATAAAATTGTTGCACTTGTACTATTCACTTACATGGAAATCATCATCATCTTTTGCGAGATCAATGCCATTCCAGTATTTTGCAAATTGAACCATGAAGTGTCCGCATTGGGTACCCTGCTGTTTTGGCACACAAACTCTGTTAGGTGTTTCTGCTATCCTCGACCAGTTCGGTTCGCTGTTGGCTCATAGTTCCGCTTCACCGTAATGCTTCTTCATGAGTGTGTCCATCCTTTTAATCTGTGGTTCGGTTTGGTTTTATTGTTGGATTTTTCCATTAAGAAAGGGAATGCAAGAATTGGAAAACCAATTAGAAAACCAAGGTTGAATTGACGTACCAGTTCTAGGTGATCCTTATGGTGTTTTTTCCATGTCTTTTTTCCTCCTCTGTGTCTGTAATTCAGTGAGCCAAGTATGTCGATGGAGATCGTGTACTTGTTGAGCACGTACAATGTGAAGTGTTTAGCTGTGTTGTGAAGTATCATAATCTGCGGTGTTTGGAGACAGAGTGAGTTAAAGTTCATTCTTGTCAGGAGTATTAAATGACATGTAAATGTGCAATCTATAGGAAGAATGAATTATGTTTGTATATTTCTATTAACTTACCAGCTTTTTCTTTAAAAGTTCCTTCCCTGTTACAAGGGGTACAAACTGTTTCAATACATCGTCCTCATTGAATTCTGCTAGTCCTCCTTCTCCAGTATTAACATCGAGCACAATCTGCGACAAAAAAGTTTTTTGCGTTTTAGTTCAAACTTGTAATCACTGAAATGATGCAAGTGTCTTTGTCCAATTCGACTTCATACGTTTGCAAATTCTGTGGGGAGTATGGCTTTATCGCTTGTGTTGTATTGTTGATGCCCTGTCCATTCTTTGAACAATGTGTTTGCGATGGAGCCCTCTGTCTGTCCATCTCCTTTTTGTAGTTGTTGCATTATTTGTTCTCCTATAATCCAATTGGGTCGCTTCGAGCTAATATATATGTTTAGTCTGCAAGCAGAAAAAGTTTATACATTAGTTAGGTGGCTTTAAAAAGGAGTAACATTTCTTTTTTTCGTGACAAGAGAAAGTACTTACTCTCCACATTCTTTCTGTCCTTCTTCGCTAAATAGGTATTCATGAAGTGCTTTGGCTTTGCTCATAAATTTGAAATCTCCTAGGACAAATGTAGGAATCGTGATGTTTCCATGGAGCCTACTTGAAAGCTTTACCGGCCTCTTCTTGACCGAGATTTTCTTGTCTGAGTTGTTCTCAGATGATTGAGGCATTGAATGTTCTCCTAATTCTTGCTGCAAGGTTGTCAGATACGGCGTGGCATCTTTGCTGAATTCATAGTTTTCATGGTCAAGCAACAATGTTTTGATTACATTGAATTCATAGCCCATCCGTACAAACTCATGGTATTCCTGTTGTTGGGGCGGGTTAAGGCTTAAAAGAAATTCATCAACTTCTACATGCTTTTTTGTTGTTTTGGGTTTTAGGAAGTCTAAAGAGATGGTGCTGGAGGTGCCTTGCTGATTGCTTGTCGAGCATGTTTCTTCTTGAAGAACATGTTGTTTCTTTAGCCTGGAAACCTGTTCTTGTGTATTTGGTACGTCGTTGCTTCTGTCATCCTGTTTTAAATCAGTGCCTGTTTCTTCAAGTTGCTCTATGCTTGGGATATTGCTGTTGATATTTTTCTCGTTAGTGGTGTCCGTTTCCTCTTCAAGATGGTGTGGTATCTTGTCGTCTGGTGATGGTTGATCTGGTTCTATTGGTGCATCCTTTTCTTCGTGGCCTATGCAATATTCTTGGGCGACGGCGTGGCTGCTGACATGCATAAGCTATTTGTGTTTACTGGATATATCAATAAATTCATGCTCTTATGTGGTTGTCACATGCATAATATGTTCCTTTGTCTCGGGATTTGGAGGAAACTCTTCTAGTACGTAACATTCTCCCTGTTGCATTTCTTTGTCTCCCATATCGATTTCATACTTCAGCATATCTGTTAGAATCAAAAAATAATAATTAAAAAAACTTATTACTTCTTGTAGTGTGACAAAATTGGAAAGTTTTGTTTATGAAAACACTAAACTGTTGTACACTTGATTAATGACAGTGTGGTATTGCCTTTGTGTTGACCGATTAGTTGATATAGATTTTTTTCCTCAACTCCGGTACTTGTTCTGGTTCTAAGGTCGTTGTTGTTCCATCTTTGGAGTAGTGCTTCAGGTTCATGTACATATAGAATGCTCAGTCCATTCTGCATGTAGAGGAATGGTACTAGTAAAATTGTTGCATTCGAGAAATGGAGAGAAGAGAAATGTTGGAGGAATGGTAGTGGTAACTGTTGCATTGAGAAGACAAAAGAACAAAATTATTTGAGTAATGGTAGTAGTGTATCTTGCATTGAAAAAAAGAAAGAAGAGAAATGTTGGAAGTGCTTACGTGTCTTCTCCTTGAAGTGGCACCTGCAGTTTGACCTTTTTGAAATGGTCGATGCTTCTTTGTGAAAGTTGTAGCTCTATGCTTACATGCTTCCAGATTTTCATTAATTTGTTGGTTACATTGTTGAAGAATTCTATTGTGCCTGGATATGCAGTTCAAGAGTCAAGGAGTTCAAGCGCTGTTTTTGGATGTTAACTGTAACGGTGAAGTAATGACTTATAGTTTCATCTTCCTCAAACTCGCACAATGATCATGGTAGAAGGAACTGCAAAACACAAAATAAAAAGAAAACATTTGGAAATCTTCTTATATTTATAAACATAAAATAAAAAGAGAACTTCGCATAACATATACACATTTGTATTTTGTTTTTAAAACAGGTGATCTGCTTACCATGTTATAATCTTGCAGTTTTTCTTCTTGTACGTCGAAAAATGCTCTAAGCTTGGCAGGTAGTAATTTTTTTCTAATGTGTTCTTGATCATTATTTTTGTAGCACATTGGATCTTCGTCGTCGGCTTCCTTTATCAAGTGTTGCTTGTTTTGTCACAGATACACAAAGGGAATTTGTCAGTTTCATTGTAGGGGAAGTTTATCTATTTATAAAGTCATCTTTATCATTTTAAACGTGATTCTTTTGCCATGATCTTTACTTACAGTGTTGCTTAACGAGAGAATCTTTCTCCCTGTGTCATTCAGTTGTTTTCTCAAGATCGTTGGCATGGGCTCGATTGCTTCACTGCTCACTGGTTTACCGACTGTGAAGCTTTCAGCGACATGGCCTATATTGATATCAAACTTGTCCGTTGTAATGAAAAGATCATCCCTGCAAAGTATATTTACAAAAGTGTTTTAGTTTACACATGATACAGTTAAAATGATCGCATGTAAGAATGTGTGGTGTGTTAGTTGCATGAACTTACATTTCATTCTTTGGCCATGGCTCTATGCATACATCGTTAGGTACAAAGCCAACGATGATACATGTACAACTATGCTTCCAGATTGTTCCGGATTTTCATTAATTTGTTGTACAGGTATTCGATGGCTTTGTTGATGGAATCACTATGTTTGCTCCCTTTCTCCATTGTGCCTGCGATGATTTTGAAATTGATGTAAACAATTTCAAGTCACAAGATAGCAATTAAGTTTCTATTGTCTTGCCTGCTTCGATGCTAGAAGATATGTCCTGTCCAATGTTGTTCCTTTCTTGTTCTCCTTCTGCTTCTTGCGGCATGTTATGTTCTCCTTCTGCTTCTTGTAGCATGTTATGTTCTCCTTTTTGCGTTGTACCCTTTTGTCCAATTTCTTCTCCATCCTCATTTCTGTCATTTGTGCTTTTCTTAGCGTCATGTTTTGCCTTGTCAACTGTCATGTCTTGCTGGCGGTCTTTTCTATCTTGTTTTTTCAGTCTCGACCTGGTTGTCACTGGCCTCTTTGCCAGGGGGATCGCCTCATACGACGGTGTAGGGTTTTCTTCGATAGTTTCTGGTTCTTTGTCTGGAACAATCTGTGTGTTTTCTTCATTGATTGTATCTCCGTGGTTGCCTTCTTCGTGTTTCTGCGTTATCATTGAAAAAGCATTGAAATAATTTAACTTGCTACTTTATTTTAATTATAAAAGCTGTTATAGGAAAATAGCTAAGCATTCGGTGCGTGCTTTGAGCTATTTTGATTGTGATTAAGTTGTAATTTTGTAGAAAAATTTTCTGCAACTTCACCTATTGAGCTGTCATTGATGCTGTTGACTGTTCCACCCGTTCTTCATTGAGTGGAGTTTCTTGGTGATCCTCTTGTTCTTTGTTTAGGTGTTCATCGTCACTATCATCGCTTTTGTCTTGCAGCTGTTCCATCATTGAATCATAAAGGTGGCTAAGTTGCAGTGCATTTGAGTTTTCATGGAGTTACTTTGTAGTTTCGTAGAATCAGCTTACATAACTTTACCTCCTCAGTTGTTGCTGCTTCTGTTGTCTGTGCTACTGTTCTCATTACTGCTGTTGAATGTTCTGCCTGTTCTTCGTTGAGTGGAGGTTTTTCGGTATCTTCTTGTTCTTTCTTTTGGAGTTCATCGCCGTTGTCGTCGTTTTAGTCTTGTAGCTTTTGAAGCACATTGGGGGCTAAGTGGCAGTGCATTTCAGGTTCCACAGAGCTATTTTATACTTTCATAGGATCATCTTATATAAGTTTACCTTTTCAGTAGTTGTCGCTACTGCCGTCTCTGCTGCGTGTTTTTTGATGAGTGAATATTTTGGGGCTTGGTCTTCTGTGACGTTGATGTCTACCGTTTGAAGAACATGTCGCCCTTCTTCAGTGTCCTCCTTCGGCTCATTGGCTCCCTCTGTCTGTGATGCAGGAAAGTAATGAAATGTCAAATGTGTATTTTTGAACTATAAGATCGTGAAGAGGTATTATGTGTTTTCACCTCTCTATTTGTTGTTGTTACTACTGGTTGTTCTACTTGTTCTTTGTTGAGTGGTGGTTTTGGGTCCTTCTCTTGCTCTTTATTTTGCTGTTCAACGTCACTTTCCTTGTTTTTTCTTGCAGCTGTTCAAACATAGAGGTGGCAAAGTGAGAGTGCATTTGAGTGAATACATATGTGTAGGTTACGTAGCTTTACCTTTTCAATCGTTGACGCTGCTGCCGGGTCCTGTTGTTCGGTGAGTGAATTTTTTGTGGCTTGGTCTTCAGTGACATTGCTATCTACCTTTTGAAGAACATGTTCCGCTTGTTCATTGCGCTCCTCTGGTTGTGTTCGATGGTCTTCATTGTTGGTGCTCTCTTGAGCTTCTTGTGCATGTTCCAACAGAAAAAATAATTAAAAAATGGGTGCATCTCTGACTATTCAGTTGCAATCCTTTTATAAGACCTCTTTCTCTGTACTGGCAGGACTGTCTACTGTTGGAAATATGGCTTCTCCTTATTTCGTGTTGTCCTCTTGTTTTTCTTGTTGAATGTCTATGCCAGCGTTTTTGTTTGCTTCCTTTTCCTGTTTAATAAAAATTGAAATTATAGATTGAACTTCATTTGTGTCTAAGTTTCGTAACCTCACCTCTTCAGATATTGTTGGTTGAAGTTCTATATGTTTTTGAGTTTCCTCTGGTTGGCTACTTCTTGATCTTCGAGATCAACGTACTCCTTTGTTTCCTGCATTTGTTCAAAGAAAAGGGTTAGTTATCGCTTGTAATCCTTGTATTGCGGTGGCGAGGTGTATTAGGTAGTTCAGACATCATAAATGTTTTGAAAAGGGGTTGTTGTTGTTGAATTTTTACCTCTGTGTTGATGACTGGGTTATTCGTGCCTGCATCGACTATTTCTTTGTCAGGTATAACAGTCTCGAGTTTCTCATCAGCCGGGATGTCTTGGGCTTTCTCCTCTACATTCGTGATGGTGATTTGCATTGTTGTGGCACTGGAAATCTCTTGTACACAAACTTCCCTTTCTGTGATGCCTTCGTCTGTTTGAGGTTCATCATGGGGTTCAAGTTCAACATGGGTCATCTCTTGCTCTTGCAGTGCTTGTGATACCTCGAGATCAAACAATTTCAGTTTGCGGTCCATTTTCTTTCCTACCATTATGAGTTTCTAGTGTAGGGTGTAGTGCGCTGTGGAAGTTTACCTCCTCTTTGTTGTTTTCTTCTTCTTTGTTGTGTGTTATGCTAATGGTTGATTGTGGGTCAGCTTCTTTCGTTTGGTTGGCGAGACTGCTGACTTGATTGTTGTTCAGCCGAGCCTATATTTTGTTAGAGGTTTGTCCGTTAACTTATTACTCTATCCAGTTTTCATAAGAAAAATGGATGTTCATACTAACCTGTTCACTAGTTCTGACATCGATCGTATCTTGTGCTTGTGTCAGGGTAGTAGTCGTTGTAGCATTGTCTGTTGTGAGATTGCTTTGTTTGTTGCGTTCATTCTTGTTTTTGGGGTTGTTGAAATCATCCTGTTGTTGTAGTTTATCTTGGCCTAGCGTGCTATTGGTACGTTCCTGAAAGCATTGAGACAGTTTTTTTCAGTTAAGGTATGTAAACAGAGGTTTGCTTTAGTGGGTGGATGTCATCATGCATTACTATTTATTTACCTGTTTCTGCTGCTTTATCTTCTTCTTGTTAATTCCCCCGTACCTTGATTTTGTTCTTATCTACATGTGATGCCCCCTATTCAATCGTACACTAATCATACACGCAAATGTGTACGATCAAGATCAGCGACTCACGGGAAGATATCACAACACAACTCTACAAATAAAATAAGTCATACAAACATCATATTACAATCCAGGGGCCTCGAAGGCTCGAATACAAGAGCTCGATCATAGACGAGTCAGCGGAAGCAACAATATCTGAGTACAGACATAAGTTAAACAAGTTTTCCTTAAGAAGGCTAGCGCAAACTGGGATACAAATCGAAAGAAGTGCAGGCCTCCTGCGTGGGATCCTCCTAACTACTCCTGGTCGTCGTCAGCGGGCTGCACGTAGTATTAGGCAAATCCCGAGTAGTAGTCGTCGTCGTCGATGGTGGCGTCTGGCTCCTGGGCTCCAACGTCTGGTCGCAGCAATCGAGTATAGAAAGGGGGAAAAGAGGGAGCAAAGAAACCGTGAGTACTCATCCAAAGTACTCGCAAGCAAGGAGCTACACTACATATGTATGCATTGGTATCAAATGGAATAAGGGTATCATATGTGGACTGAACTGCAGAATGTCGGAATAAGAGGGGGGTAGCTAATCCTTTCGAAGACTACGCTTCCGGTAACCTCCATCTTGCAGCAGGAGAAGAGAGTAGATGGTAAGTTCACCAAGTAGCATCGTGTAGCATAGTCGTAACTGATGATCCTCCCCTTGTCGCCCTGTGAGAGAGTGATCACCGGTGGTATCTGGCACTTGGAAGGGTGTGTTTTATTAAGTATCTGGTTCTAGTTGTCATAAGGTCAAGGTACAACTCCAAGTCGTCCTGTTACCAAAGATCACGGCTATTCGAATAGATTAACTTCCCTGCAAGGGTGCACCACATAACCCAACACGCTCGATCCCATTTGGCTGGACACACTTTCCTGGGTCATGCCCGGCCTCGGAAGATCAACATGTCGCTGCCCTACCTAGGCACAACAGAGTGGTCAGCACACCAGTCTAAATCCTATGGCGCAGGGGTCTGGGCCCATCGCCCATTGCACACCTGCACGTTGCGAGGGTGGCCGGAAGCAGACCTAGCCTAGCAGGCATTCCAGTCCAATCGGGCGCACGCCGCTCAGTCACTGATGTCACGAAGGCTTCGGCTGATACCACGACGTCGAGTGCCCATAATTGTCCCCGCGTAGATGGTTAGTGCGTATAGGCCAGTAGCCAGACTTAGATCAAATACCAAGATCTTGTTAAACGTGTTATCTTGAAATAACCATGAATGCCGACCGGGGCCAGGCCCACCTCTCTCCTAGGTGGTCTCAACCTGCCCTGTCGCTTCGCCACAAAGATCCACTTAGAGGGCCGTCGGGACAAACGTCCTTTCGGACCCAATCCGTGAATCACTCACGGGTACTCCTACGAGCCGACCCGTCTTTAGTCGTCACAAGTATCATATATTATGTATAAGTATATAACCGTGATCACCTCCCAAGTGATCACGGCCCGATAGTATAGCATAGCAGACGGACATGAATGTAGGGCCACTGATGATAAACCAGCATCCTATACTAAGCATTAGGATTGCAGGTAAAGGTAACAACAGTAGTAGCAAGGACAGGCTATGCATCAGGATAGGATTAACGGAAAGCAGTAACATGCAACACTACCCTAATGCAAGCAGTATAGAGAAGAGTAGGCGATATCTGGTGATCAAGGGGGGGGGGCTTGCCTGGTTGCTCTGGCAAAAGAGAGGAGTCATCAACACCATAGTCGTACTGGGTAGCAGCGGCGTCGGTCCGGTGTCTAGCGGGAGAAGAGGGGGAAGAAACAATAAATATTAAGCATATAGATGCATAGCGATGCATGACATGACAAGTAGCGGTGCTAGGGGTGCCCTAACGTGATAAGAGGTGGTACCGGTGAAGGGGGGAAACATCCGGGAAAGTATTCCCGGTGTTTCGCGTTTTCGGACAGATGAACCGGAGGGGGAAAGTTGCGTGTTTGCTATGCTAGGAATGCATGGTGGATGAACGAGCAGCGTATCTGGATTCGTCTCGTTGCTCTGAGCAACTTTCATGTTGAAAATAATTTAATCCGAGTTACGGATTAAAAGATATGATTTTCTAAAGATTTTATTAATTTCTGGAATTTATTTAATTATCTAATTTAATTCGAAAATGGATTTATGACATCAGCATGTGGTCATGCTAACGTCAGCAGTCAACAGGGTTGACTGGTCAACCTGACCAGTGGGTCCCATTGGTCAGAGACAGATTTTAATTAAACAATTTAATTACCCTAATTAGTATTAATTAGGGGGTGGGCCCCACTATCATTAGGTAATTAATTAATTGACTATCAGTTTAATTAGTTTAGTTATTTGATTAGTTTAATTAATCAAAATTAATTAAGTTAATTAATTCTTTAATTAATTAATTATTTTTATTTTTATTTTTAAACGTTCTGTGGGGGTTGGGGCCCCACATGTCATAGGCAAGGGGGCCATAGCGGGTGTGGGCTACGGCTAACCGGCGTTAGGACTCAAAGGGTGCGAGCGTTGCCCAGTGCATGGTGTCGCCCAAATGTAGGACGCACCGGGGCGAGGCCGCGGGCATGCCGGCGACGGTGGAGCGGGCATGACCGGTGCGGGGCCATGGTGAGCACTTGTAAGAGCAATGCGAGGCGAGGGCATCACGATGCGGCCAGGGCCGGACGGGTACGGCGCCGGGCGCGCAGGCACGTCGCGCGTGCGCTGAGGCAAATCAGGGAGGCCGAGGACGGCGCGCCGAGGCCAGGGGCGGATGCGGCAAGCGGCGGGGACTGCAGAAGCAGAAAGAGAGGAGGGGAGACGGTGGCTCACAGGGGAACGCAGGGAACGGGGCAGCGAGGCGCGAGGAGGGCGACGGGGACGACGGCGTCGGAGAGGAGGCAGACCGTCGAGGGAAGAAGACGGGGTCGGTCCAGCGACGGGAGGCGCGGGGCGTCGGCTGCCCAGACTGGATCCGCGTGGGGCGAAGGCTTTGAGGAGGCGGGCGTCGGCAACGGCGGGGCCAGCACAGCGACGGCGACGCGGTCGTCGGGGTTCGGCGACGAGGGCGGAGGCGCCAAGGCGCGCGACGGCAGTGAGGGGGATGGGGAGGGGGCGTTGGTTGCCCCCCGATCCAGATCCGTTCGTGGGGGGGGAGGAGCGAGGAGCGAGAGGGGTTGTGGGGGGGCGCGAGTGGGAGGGTGCGGCGCTAGGGTTTGGGTGGTGGGGCGGTTAGTAGCCCGGGGGGTTCGGCGCGGGTGGGCTGGCCTAATGGCCTAGTTGAGCCAAGGCCCAGCGGGGGGGGGGGGGGGGGGGGTTCCTTGTGTTTTTTTTTGTTCTTTTTTTGCTTTTGGTTGTTTTGTCTTTTCTTTTTTTGTTTTATTTCTAGTTTCTTTTAATTTTTAGTTTTTGCAAAAATCACCACTAGTACCTGAAGTAGTATTTAGAAACAAACTGTTGTTACATCAATTCTTAACCCATAATAAAAATATCTTAATATTTTATAAAATCCAATAGGTATTTGTTTAATTGTTTTCACTACTGTTTTAATTAGTTTAGAGCCCTTAAACATTTTATCAAGGTTTGGTTTCTCCATCGTATTTACACATGATTTATTTGACCCACCTTGAACATTGTGGTTTCATTGTTTGAAAACTTTTATTATTTGCCTTTAATTGAATTTGAATTTGAATCGGTTTCGAACTAACTTGAGATTAGCGATAGTAATCGAAGTGACGTGGCATCATTAGCTGAGAATTACTGTAGCTTAATTATCCGGGCGTCACAATTCTCCTCCACTACAAGAAATCTCGTCCCGAGATTTAAGAGGGGAGTAAGGGGGAAGAATAGGTTACGAAATTCTAACGATTCTTCTCGGTCTTAGCTTCTCTTCTCGAAGAGGTCGGTCCATTATGTTTATGTCTTCGTTCCACTACTTCAGGTCATCATTATACAGTCGTAATCCTTTCTTCAGGGGTTCCTTCGTACTTACGAATAGGTAACGAGGTAGATCGACAATGACAGAATGCCATAGGGGTAATAATCTGGGATTAGCCCATGAATGGGCATATGAGAACCTCTCGAGTTGAACAATTAAAACACATCGAGAGTAAAGTTCGAAGGTACAATAAGAAGTTTCAAGCAGCCAGACAATCGTTCGATGCCCAGACAGAAGGTGAAAGTGGTCCAGAGCAACGAGAACAAGTATTGCGTCTGATACCAGAACAGATCACTAGGAAGGTGTCCCGTGAATTACATATGGAGTCAAGCGCGAGGAATAACTTTGACAACAGGATGTACAGAAGAGTCAGGTTTCGATCCTGTGGAACTGTGGGTTATGGGCCCACCACGTGGTTAAAGTAGGAAGGGCATTGACATCTTGCACGGTCATGATAGCAAGGCATGTCAGTGAATAACCGGTCAGTTATGTTGGTAGCATCATTGGTACCAAGGGCGAGGGACAAAGAGAACCATTTTCCTGCTCGTTGAACAAGGCGGACCATTAGGAAAAGTTCTCGTCCATCGGTGGATACCAGAATGCCATCAACAATAGTAACAGGGTCTTACTGACAGAGTTATACACCGAGGTGTTTACATAAGCAGGAGAATATTCCTGCTTAGATCATATAGATCACAAGAAACGTTAAACCAACCAATGGAAGGGAAAAGACGATTATCAGATTAAACAGGACAATGGAAAGGAAATTGTGTTTGAACACATATTTCAAGGGTATATTCTACCCAACGATAAGCAGATCATGATATCCATGACAGGATATAATGTACAAAACTCTATAGGTACGGGAGAGAATTTTCATGACATTATCCATACAGTGGTGTTTGGATAATTGAGCAGGAAACATTTAACATTGGGCTTCAATTGTTCCTGTTCAAAATCGGAGTACCATGGACATGCTTCGAGATAGCATTGACATGGTCATCTGGTGAAGATCAGACCTTGGAAACAAAAAGGATCCATTAGGAACAACTTATAGGATAAGTCTTACAATTTCCACACGGAAGAATGATTAACCTTGCCAAAAAGGAAACTATAACAATAGGTCCTCCGGCCAGGGGTGCTAGGCATGACATCACCTTACCGGGTCATATAAGTATCAATGTTATAACTCCGAGAAATATGTTCTGACCATCATATCTGACCGAGATTCAGATCTGATTGGTGTCAGGATAACTCAGACTCAGGATGCCCGAGAAGAAAAGATGCAACACAAATTAACGCAAGGACATCCTAAGATTCTCGGGAAATGAACCATGGAAGCAAGTTCCGAAACCAGAGTTCATCATTAAACCATGGAGAGGATGAGGAAGTGGCTGACGGACTCAGCGATAATTCAACGAGGTATCCAAAAAGATGCATCTCCTCAATTATGTGGATAAGGAGATAGCATTTGTCAGATCAAATGATATAATGAAGCATGTTTGAGGAAAATATACACAATTAAACATTGGTAGAAGGTGCGCCCGAAATATGGGTTGGGTTGCACGACCAATGTCATAATGGTGATTCAATAATAAATAGTCTAAGAATGAATGGCCGACCATTAAATTCAAAGCAATAGGGTTGCTAGAAAGGTAGAATCCAAACAACACCGTTCACTTGTTGGTACCCCGGTTGAATCAGCACGAGGACCAAGAAAGAATGGTGATGATGAGAAGTATCACTATACCAAGAATTCTTAAGAGGTGGAGCAATCCTCACAACATCCTTGATATTAAAAGATGGTAATACTCCAAGGTAAAGAAGAACAAATCCTGGATAGCAGGGAACTCAAGGTATAACACAAAACACGAACAAGTTTGTGTTGAACGAAAGGCAATAAAGTGGTCGAAGATAACACAAATCATCGGGGGCAAGGATAGTATTTCTTATCATGAACTCAATTGATATCCTGGAAGAGCTCATAAGGTCGATGATGATCACGACACATTTGTCGAGAGATTTCATGAAGATGTAATCAATCAGCAATGACATCAGGTCAAAGGAATGATGAAGCGGAAGGTTATTGGAACCATGGGTAGGACACAAACTTGAAATCAAGCTTGTTGTTCAAGGCGAACTGATATGACGAGGAAGATCGACGTAAGCTTAGATCATCATCGAAAGTTGTGCTCCGGGATTAAGGACTAGGTAGCACAGTTAAAGTTTTAGCATGACAATGATATAGCCGAGCAGGCCAGGACTTACGTGATCGAGTTCAAATTCATAAGTAATGAAGGTTACCAAGAGTTGTTTAACCGCGGTGCAATCTCGATTCAGTTATCGGTGTCTTTGAGGGTCTAATAACTCAGAGCCCGTGGAAAAAAGGAATCAGTGAGAATGTAGTACTTGATGAAGAACTCATAAGAAGTTATGTAGTTCTGTGATAATCTCGAGATACCAGGGGGTAATACTCGACGACAGATCAAAGTAGAGGTTGGTCCGGGGTATTTCTCTACAGAAGACAAGTGCTTAAACTTGCATGAGAAATGGTATTTAAAGGAGAACATGGTCGGAACCACGCTTGCAAAGGCCAAATCCCAGATATAAGATGAACTTATTCCCGTGGAATAATTAACTTAAGAGAAGCTTTCATGATAAGATCTACATCGTGTCCATGGGCATGAACACAAAGTTCAAGGTCGACTCCCACTTTTCCAATGCATAAACTTTCATTCACTTCTCATTTTCGACGAAGTTGCAGTGTTGAAATTTTATCTGGCATAACACCAGTACAGTATGACCCGTAGATGTTTCTGGGTTTACACAGATTAGAAAAGGTATAGGTTCAACACATCGGTGCATCTTAGAATCATATACCACAATCTTTAGGAGTAATTTAACTCAAGCTCGAAGGCAGAGCATGGTCGAGAAAGCGGAGGATACAATTTACCAAAGGCATTATGTATCCGAGAATAGGCTCGCAAGGTTACTGAATATGAAGGGCGTTGTCAGATAAAATCCAACAAAGGATCTGGTGGTCCATAAGGGATCTGATGTGAGCACCGGTGCTCAACCAGAAGTAGAAAGGATGCAAGGAGATCATATGATAGAAACAACTGACTAATTCAAAGCTCAATCGCAAAGGATTTATGATTTCCAATTCAAGGGATCAGAAGCAAATGCTCTGATTAAGGAGGGAATAGTTGAATAGACTTAGGGGTACAACCGACAACAATTTAATTGGTTGAGAACCAGCTCATATTCAAACTAACACTGAGCCAAAAGGATGAATTCTAGGATTCGATTGAGGGATGCGAGCATCCTCAACATATTGAATCAACGGACTTAAAATGATAAATACAAGGGATGCCAATAAGATTACTAGACTTATGGGATTGACCATAATGCAAGTAAGCAAGAATTTCAAGAGCAAAAGGCCCCTGAGGATTATCGGAAGATCGAATGGTATTTTGAAGACTTTTGTGAATTGCTTGAATCAACTAGGGATGAGCGGATACTCGACAAGTGTGAGGATTTATCCATAGGGGTATTCACGTGACAAAGAACTGCAAGTCGGTAGGCACCAAGTATTCGTCTGGAGTAAGGGGCTCTCCGGGAGAAAGTGTTTTCGAGAACCTAAAGTTAGATTTTAGAAATTCATTTAACCCGAACAGAAGAAAGATCAGAGTCCCAGGGTATAGACGAGGAATAAAAGATCCTGATACCACCCAATGGTGACGTGGGCCCATGGGCCGCACAGCCATGTTAGTAAAAACCTTTTCAATGACGAGACTCAATTTCGGCCAAGGAGTTGGAAAGGGGGATTCCTATAGGCAGTCGGCTCTGATACCAACTTGTGACGCCCCCGATTCAATCATACACTAATCATACACGCAAATGTGTACGATCAAGATCAGGGACTCACGGGAAGATATCACAACACAACTCTACAAATAAAATAAGTCATACAAGCATCATATTACAAGCCAGGGGCCTCGAAGGCTCGAATACAAGAGCTCGATCATAGACGAGTCAGCGGAAGCAACAATATCTGAGTACAGACATAAGTTAAACAAGTTTGCCTTAAGAAGGCTAGCACAAACTGGGATACAGACTGAAAGAGGCGCAGGCCTCCTGCGTGGGATCCTCCTAACTACTCCTGGTCGTCGTCAGTGGGCTGCACGTAGTAGTAGGCACCTCCCGAGTAGTAGTCGTCGTCGTCGACGGTGGCGTCTGGCTCCTGGGCTCCAACGTCTGGTCGCAGCAATCGAGTATAGAAAGGGGGAAAAGAGGGAGCAAAGCAACTGTGAGTACTCATCCAAAGTACTCACAAGCAAGGAGCTACACTACATATGTATGCATTGGTATCAAATGGAATAAGGGTATCATATGTGGACTGAATACAGAATGTCGGAATAAGAGGGGGGTAGCTAATCCTTTCGAAGACTACGCTTCTGGTAACCTCCATCTTGCAGTAGAAGAGAGTAGATGGTAAGTTCACCAAGTAGAATCATGTAGCATAATCCTAACCGATGATCCTCCCCTCGTCGCCCTGTGAGAGAGCGATCACCGGTTGTATCTGGCACTTGGAAGGGTGTGTTTTATTAAGTATCCGGTTCTAGTTGTCATAAGGTCAAGGTACAACTCCAAGTCGTCCTGTTACCGAAGATCATGACTATTCGAATAGATTAACTTCCCTGCAGGGGTGCACCACATAACCCAACACGCTCGATCCCATTTGGCCAGACACACTTTCCTGGGTCATGCCCGGCCTCGGAAGATCAACATGTCGCAGCCCTACCTAGGCACAACAGAGAGGTCAGCACGCCGGTCTAAATCCTATGGCGCAGGGATCTGGGCCCATCGCCCATTGCACACCTGCATGTTGCGAGGGCGGCCGGAAGCAGACCTAGCCTAGCAGGCGTTCCAGTCCAATCCGGCGCGCGCCGCTCAGTCGCTGACATCACGAAGGCTTCGGCTGATACCACGACGTCGAGTGCCCATAATTGTCCCCGCGTAGATGGTTAGTATGTATAGGCCAGTAGCCAGACTCAGATCAAATACCAAGACCTCGTTAAACATGTTATCTTGAAATAACCGCGAATGCCGACTAGGGCCAGGCCCACCTCTCTCCTAGGTGGTCTCAACCTTCCCTGTCGCTTCGCCACAAAGATCCACTCGGAGGGCCGTCGGGACGAACGTCCTTTCGGACCCAATCCACGAATCACTCGCGGGTACTCCTACGAGCCGACCCGTCTTTAGTCACCAAGTATCATATATTATGTATAAGTATATACCCGTGATCACCTCCCGAGTGATCACGGCCCGATAGTATAGCATGGCAGACGGACATGAATGTAGGGCCACTGATGATAAACTAGCATCCTATACTAAGCATTAGGATTGCAGGTAAAGGTAACAACAGTAGTAGCAAGGACAGGCTATGCATCAGGATAGGATTAACGGAAAGCAGTAACATGCTACACTACTCTAATGCAAGCAGTATAGAGAAGATTAGGCGATATCTGGTGATCAAGGGGGGGGGGGCTTGCCTGGTTGCTCTGGCAAGAGAGAGGGGTCGTCAACACCGTAGTCGTACTGGGTAGCAGCGACGTCGGTCCGGTGTCTGGCGAGAGAAGAGGGGGAAGAAACAATAAATATTAAGCAAACAGATGCATAGCGATGCATGACATGACAAGTAGCAGTGCTAGGGGTGCCCTAACATGGTAAGAGGTGGTACCGGTGAAGGGGGAAACATCCGGGAAAGTATTCCCGGTGTTTCGCGTTTTCGGACAGATGAACCGGAGGGGGAAAGTTGCATGTTTGCTATGCTAGGAATGCGTGCCGGACGAACGGGTTGCGTATCTGGATTCTTCTCGTCGCTCTGAACAACTTTCATGTTGAAAATAATTTAATCCATGTTACGGATTAAAAGATATGATTTTCTAAAGATTTTATGAATTTCTGGAACTTAATCATGATGCGGCCAGGGCCGGACGGGTACGGCGCCGGGAGCGCGGGCGCATCGCGCGTGCGCCGAGGCAAATCAGGGAGGCCGAGGACGGCGCGCCGAGGCCAGGGGCGGATGCGGCAAGCGGCGGGGACTGCAGAAGCAGAAAGAGAGGAGGGGAGACAGCGGCTCACAGGGGAACGCAGGGAACGGGGCAGCGAGGCGCGAGGAGGGCCATGGGGACGACGGTGTCAGAGAGGAGGCAGACCATCGAAGGAGGAAGATGGGGTCGGGGAGGCGACGGGAGGCGCGGGGCCTCGGCTGCCCAGACCGGATCCGCGCGGGGCGGAGGCTTTGAGGAGGCGGGCGTCGGCGACGACGGGGCCAGCGCGGCGACGGCGACGCGGTCGTCGGGGTTCGGCGACGAGGGCAGAAGCGCCATGCCGTGCGATGGCAACGGGGGGTGGGGGGCGTCGGTTGCCCCCCGATCCAGATCCGTTCGTGGGGGGGAGGAGCGAGGAGCGAGAGGGGTTGTGGGGGGCGCGAGTGGGAGGGTGCGGCGCTAGGGTTTGGATGGTGGGGTGGTTAGTAGCCCGGGGGGTTCAGCGCGGGTGGGCTGGCCTGATGGTCTAGGTGGGCCAAGGCCCAACGGGGGGGAGGTGGTTCCTTGTGTTTTTTTGTTCTTTTTTTTTTGCTTTTGGTTGTTTTGTCTTTTCTTTTTCTGTTTTATTTCTAGTTTCTTTTAATTTTTAGTTTTTGCAAAAATCAGCACTAGTATCTAAAGTATTATTTATAAACAAACTGCTGTTACATCAATTCTTAACCCATAATAAAATATCTTAATATTTTATAAAATTCAATAGGTATTTGTTTAATTGTTTTCACTACTTTTTTAATTAGTTTAGAGCCCTTAAACATTTTATCAAGGTTTGGTTTCTCCATCGTATTTACACATGATTTATTTGACCCACCTTGAACATTTTGGTTTCATTGTTTGAAAACTTTTATTATTTGCCTTTAATTGAATTTGAATTTGAATCGGTTTCGAACTAACACGAGATTAGCGACAGTAATCGATGTGACGTGGCATCATTAGCAGAGAATTAATGTAGCTTAATTATCCGGGCGTCACACTACATCTCTTCATCTTCTTATTTCTTTGTTTTTTTCCTTTCTCCTGTTTCTGTTGTGTCTACGATTTCATTCGTGCGGTTGCCATCAACTAGGGTACTTGTGGCTGCTGGATCTGCTTGCTCTAGTATCTGCAGGGTCACCTCGTTTGTTAGGTACCTTGTGCAAACTATGTCCTGAAATTCCCTGAGTTGTTTGACAGCTTCGATGAGAGACATTGTTTGTTGCACAACTGAGTTCTAGTTTTTATCCAATCTCTCCTCTTGTTCGCTGCATTTGTGTTCAGCCCTGGTGGTTACTCCGGGTAACCGCTCTATTTCATCAAGCACATTTTCCACCAATTTCGTTATCCTTTGGAATCTTTCTTCTGTCCAGTGATGGTGCTTGTGTTTGGTTCCCTGCTTCCACTTGTGCTGACACGTGGTTCACATCGGCACTTGGGTGGAGGCGGTAGCAGTTTGGTCATGTGTTGGTGTTGCTGTTGTCTACGATGTTCTCCTGGTATCTGTTGAATTGAAGACGAAGTTGATGTTGTTTGGGCATAGAAGATCCTCTTTGTTGTTCCTTTCCATGTCTGCATCGTTTCGGTAGAATGGAGTTGATTAGGATGGAAACTGATTTTAAAAAGGAAGGAATGGTTTATGTGAAACAGAGCTATACATGTATCTTGCCAAATTCATAGTCATCCGGTCGTGCTTTTCCGTCTGTTTTCATGTCTGCTCTAGTTATTTGCGCTAGGTGACTCTCTTTGAGATCATTTGCTCGTGGTAATGAGGTCTTGTCCATTGTCTTTGCAATGTTCCGCATTTCTTTTGTGTCGGTTGGCAGCAGCAGGGAGTCGAGGTACATGATTACTGGTCCCTGTACCAAACCATTGAGGTGATTTTTGTTCTTGCTTTCTTGATCCAATGTCCTGTGATCCTGCCATTTATTGGCTCCTTCCTTAATCCTTTCAATGATTAGCTCGCAGAAATCCATCTGTGACATATGTTCAGAATTCATGTTCTTGACCATTATAGCTTGTTGGCTGAAGATAGCGGCGGTTGACCCGCAGACAATGTTGTGGGAAAAAATAAGGAAAACTATTTTAACTAATTTCCTGTTTGATTCTTCGTCATCTATGTCCACCAATTTTTCTAGCTCCTTGAACAGTTGTTTTGGCATGAAATTTGTAGTTTTGAAGTCAAGGTCTGACATCAGTTCTTTCATTGAACTTGGGGAACTCGTTGGTCTTGGTGTTGACATTTGTGTGCCGTTTGGGTATCCAAAGACCTTGTGGATAGCTTCCTTGGTAATCTTGAGTTTTTTTGTCTTCAATACCATCACCGAAGGTTATTGTCATGCTTTCTGTGTCCAGGTTGTCATAGATGTGTGCTGCAAGCGGTCTGCAGATGGAGCCCGTTATTTTGCAGTTCTCTATGCTGCCAAATCCTGCCTTCCTAATATCTTGCCTATGACATTCTTTAAGTAATTTACATGCTTTCTTGACATGAGCGAATGTTTCTCCTACCTTGATTTTGCATTTGTCCTTATTTATTGTTGCTTCCTTGTAACGCCCTCGATGAGGCTATATCTCCCACGTGTCGAAGCACGACTTAGAGGCATAACCGCATTGAAAGCAATGTCGCAAGTGAGGTAATCTTCACATGACCCATGTAATACATAAGGGAAAGAGATACATAGTTGGCTTACAATCGCCACTTCACACAATTACATGAATAAAGCATTACATCAACCAGATACAATCAAGGTCCGACTACGGAACCAAAATAAAAGAAGACTACTGTAACGCCCTCAATGCGGCTATATCCCCCACGTGTCGAAGCATGACTTAGAGGCATAACCGCATTGAAAGCAATGTCGCAAGTGAGGTAATCTTCACACAACCCATGTAATACATAAGGGAAAGAGATACATAGTTGGCTTACAATCGCCACTTCACACAATTACATGAATAAAGCATTACATCATCCAAATACAAACAAGGTCCGACTACGGAACCAAAATAAAAGAGTCCCAGATGCTACACAGATCCCCGATCGACCACAACTGGGCTCCACTACTTATCAACTAGAACGAAACAACACAAAGGACAAGATCTTCATCGAGCTCCTCCTGAGCTTGGTTGTGTCATCAGCATGGACTCATCGGCACCTGCAAGCTGGTTTTGGAAGTATCTGTGAGCCACGGGGACTCAGCAATCACGCACCCTCGCGATCAAGACTATTTAAGCTTATGGGTAAGGTAAAGATATGAGGTGGAGCTGCAGCAAGCGAATAGCATATATGGTGGCTAACATACGCAAAAGAGAGCGAGAAGAGAAGGCAAAGCACGTTCGAGAAATCTATGATCAAGAAGTGATCCTAAAACAACCTACGTCAAGCATAACTCCAACACCGTGTTCACTTCCCGGACTCCGCCGGAAAGAGACCATCACGGTTACACAAGGGGTTGATGCATTTTAATTAAGATCAACTTCAGGTTTTCTACAACCGGACGTTAACAAATTCCCATCTGCCCATAACCACTGGCACGGCTTTCGAAAGTTCAAATCCCTGCAGGGGTGTCCCAACTTAGCCCATAACAAGCTCTCATGGTCAACGAAGGATATTCCTTCTAGCGGGAAGACCCGATCAGACTCGGAATCCCGGTTATAAGACATTTTGACAAGGTAAAACTAAACCAGCAACACCGCCCGAATGTGCCGACAAATCCCGATAGGAGCTGCACATATCTCTTTCTCAGGGCACACTCAGATTGTCTTAGGTACGGGTAGGCCAGCCCAGAGTTTCCCCTGGTGGCCACCGGCAGCTGACAGGTTGGACCAACACTTAGAGGAGCACTGGCCAGGGGGGGTTAAAATAATGATGACCCTTGAGTCTATAGAACCCAAGGGAAAGAAAAGGCTAGGTGGCGAATGGTAAAACCAATGTTGGGCATTGCTGGAAGAGTTTTACTCAAGGCCAACTCTCAAGGGGTTCCCATTATTACCCAACCGCGTAAGGAACGCAAAATCCAGGGACATAACACCGATATGACGGAAACTAGGGCGGCAAGAGTGGAACAAAACACCAGGCATAAGGCCGAGCCTTCCACCCTTTACCAAGTATATAGATGCATTAGTTAAATAAGATATATTGTGTTATCCCAACAAGTAAACATGTTCCAACAAGGAACAACATCTCCATGTTCCAACAAGGAACAAACTTCAATCTTCACCTGCAACTAACAACGCTATAAGAGGGGCTGAGCAAAGGGGTAACATAGCCAAACAATGGTTTACTAGGACAAGGTGGGTTAGAGGCTTGGTTCAACAATATAGGAGGCATGATAAGCAAGTGGTAGGTATCGCAGCGTAGGCATAGCAAAAGAGCGAGCAACTAGCAAGCAAAGATAGAAGTGATTTCGAGGGTATGGTCATCTTGCCTGAAATCCCGCAAGGAAGAAGAACGAGTGCATGAAGAAGACAAACGGACGTAGTCGAATGGATCCTCACAAACGCAACGTTACCGGATACAACCCGAAGAAGCAACACCGGAAAGAAGCAAACAACATAGTAAACAACCATCACATCAACATGGCATGATGCACAACCAAGGATGATGCCTGTCCGGTTTAAATATGCATGGCATGGCAAATTGCACAAACAATCCTACAAATTAAGTGGAGCTCAATATGCAAAGAGTTGCATATTGACGAAACACCACGACAAGTTATTTAGTTCGATCTTGTTTATGTACCCAACAATATTAAATGTAGTTAAACATGGAAAGAGGGTGAAGCAAAGTAAAACTACCTATCTAGTCAAGGTTAAATGAGGCCGGAAGCAATGAACAACAATTCCGGTAAATCCCCATATGCATATATTAGGTTTGGTACTGTTCTGCCCTAAACACAATTTTAGAGTTGTTAAACAAGAAAAGTGATGCCAGCATGTTAAACTAGGCATTTTTCTACCCCATTTGCATATGAAGTTTATTAAATTCCGAGTTACGGTTATTTAGTTATGATTTAAATCATTTTAACATGGCATAGGAGAAAATTAAAGCAAACATCATTTTAAACATCTCAAACATGCATGAAAGTTGGATATTGAGAAACTAGATGAAATTCTAAGCAAGTTTCATATATAAATTATTTAGATCCGATGCACGGTTGAGAAGTTATTAAATGCATGAAGTTTAGGGGCTATTCTGCAAAACAGGTCTTCTCTGGAATATTAGGAAACACCTCCTGAACTGAAAAAAACATCACGGGCCGAATCTGCAGGCTGTTGGGGCGCTCACCATGGGCTGAGGCCCAGTTCGATGAAGAGGTAGGCTGGAAGGGGCGGCGCGGATCTGGCCCGACTGGAAGCGATGCTGGGCCGTGGTTGGAGAGGAGGCTGGCCCACCTGCGTGGACGAGGCCAGCGATGCGGACGACGTTGTCCTCCTCTCGACGAGGACGACCGGCGGCGGCTTGCAGACTCCGGCGAAATGACATGGGGAGGAGCTGGGGTTGAACGGCGGCATCAGATTCGGGCAGATCTGGACCCAGGGGACCCATTCCCGACGCTGGTGGCGCCCGGCGATGCAAGGTTGGCCCGATCTGGCAGCAATAGCCTCACCCGCGAGAGAGAGAATGAGAGGTGAGCGCTGGGAGGATAAGAAAGAGAGAAGAGAGAGGGACGGCGGAGCTCTAGCCTCAGGTGGAGGTCGCCGGCGGCAGCACTCCGGTGGCCGGTAGAAGGAGGCGAAGCGCGAGGTGGCGCGGGGCTCCAGCGGGAGGATGCATACAAGCGGGCGAGCGAGCGTGCTCGAGCGCACAGCGGCAGGGCGATTAGGGCCCGGGCGGCCCGGAGCGGGCCTCCCATGGGCTCTGAGGGCCGCGGCGAAGTGGGGCGCAGGGGAGGACACGCGGCGATGCAGGAGTGGGCGCAGGGGCGGCGCAGCTGACGTGGCGGCGGCGGCGGGTGGCTCTGGCGGCGACAAGTGGCGGCGGGGTGCTGGTTGGGCGCTGAAAGCGAGGTAGGAGACGATGGCGGCTGCGGGGGGAGGAGGTTTAGGCCTTTTTGGCAGGGGTAGGGCTATATATAGACAGATGCTAGGGTTAGGGGGTTAGGAGGGGTTTTCGGAGCCTCCGATCGCGATCCGACGGCTCCGGAGACGAGGAGGGGTAGGTTGGAGCGTGTGGGTTGTGCATAAGGCCTCGGGCAGTGAGGAGAGAAGAGAGATAGAGGCCCGGTGACTGTTTCCGGAGACCGAAAACGTCCGACGTTTGACCGACTATAATGTCGCTATAGTTATCCGTTGGGGCATCAAATGAACTCCGAATGCGATGAAATTTGACAGGCGGTCTATCTACACTACAACAAGACCACACGCCAACTCTCATCTCATTCTGAGAACATTTTCTGACCACTTATAAAATAATATTTCGGACATGCCCGCGTGCAAGTGTGTTTGGGCTCAGAACGGACAACGGGGAGAACTGGGAGAACCCGGATGAATGCAAGTTTTGAAAACATGATGATGCAATGCACATGATGACATGATAAGATGCAACACACAAGCAAATGACATGGCAACGCCGGCGAATAACTGGCACACACCTGGCGCATCGGTCTCGGGGCGTCACAACTACCCCAAATGCTACACAGATCCCCGATCGACCCCAACTGGGCTCCGCTACTGATCGATTGAAACGAAACAACACAAAGGACAAGATCTTCATCGAGCTCCTCCTGAGCTTGGTCGCGTCATATGCACGGACTCATCGGCACCTGCAAACGGGTTTTGGAAGTAACTGTGAGTCACGGGGACTCAGCAATCTTACACCCTCGCGATCAAGACTATTTAAGCTTATACGAAGGGTAAAAGGTATGAGGTGGAGCTACAGCAAGCGACTAGCTTATATGGTGGCTAACATACGCAAATGAGAGCGAGAAGAGAAGGCAAAGCACGGTCGAGAAACTATGATCAAGAAGTGATCCTAGAACAACCTACGTCAAGCATAACTCCAACACCGTGTTCACTTCCCGGACTCCGTCGGAAAGAGACCATCACGGCAACACACGCAGTTGATGTATTTTAATTAAGGTCAACTTCAGGTTTTCTACAACCGGACATTAACAATTCCCATCTGCCCAAAACCGTGGGCACGTCTTTCGAAAGTTCAAATCCCTGCAGGGGTCTCCCAACTTAGCCCATCACAAGCTCTCACGGTCAACGAAGGATAAACCTTCTTCCGAGACATTCCGATCAGACTCGGCATCCCGGTTCTACAAGACAACTTCGACAATGGTAAAACAAGTCCAGCAACACCGCCCGAATGTGCCGACAAATCCTGATAGGAGCTGCACATATCTCGTTCTCAGGGCACACCGGATTGTCCAAGGTACGGGTAGGCCAGCCCAGAGTTGCCCCTGGTGGCCACCGGCAGCTGACAGGTTGGACCAACACTCAGAGGAGCACTGGCCCGAGGGGTTAAAATAATGATGACCCTCAGGAGCGCGACTCCCAAGGGAAAAGAAAAGGCTAGGTGGCGAATGGTAAAACCAATGTTGGGCATTGCTGGAGGAGTTTTACTCAAGGCGAACTGTCAAGGGGTTCCCATTATAGCCCAACCGCGTAAGGAACGCAAAATCCGGGAACATAACACCGATATGACGGAAACTAGGGCGGCAAGAGTGGAAGAAAACACCAGGCATAAGGCCGAGCCTTCCACCCTTTACCAAGTATATAGATGCATTAATTAAATAAGAGATATTGTGATATTCCAACAAAATATCCATGATCCAACATGGAACAACCTCCAATCTTCAACTGCAACTAACAATGCTATAAGAGGGGTTGAGCAAAGCGGTAACATAGCCAAAAAACGGTTTGCTAGGACAAGGTGGGTTAGAGGCTTGGTTCAACAATATAGGAGGCATGATAAGCAAGTGGTAGGTATTGTAGCATAGGCATAGCAAAAGAGCGAGCATCTAGCAAGCAAAGATAGAAGTGATTTCGAGGGTATGGTCATCTTGCCTGAAATCCCTCAAGGAAGAAGAACGAGTCCATGAGGAAGACAAACGGGCGTAGACGAACGGATCCTCACAAACGCGACGTTATCGGAACCAACCCGAAGAAGCAACATCGGAAAGAAGCAAACAACATAGTAAACAACCACCACATAAGCATGGCATGATGCACAATCAAGTATGATGCATGTCCGGTTTAAACATGCATGACATTGTCACATCCCTGGTCCTGTTATGCACTAGGCTAGACCCTCATGTGAGCATCATGTTTTAATTCAAGTGAAATTTGAATTGAGGAATTTTCAAAGCCTCAGAAGACCTCTAAAAATAACCAACATTTAAATTTCATCAAATGAGTCCAAAGAAATGTTCCTGTTACTCTGTGAAAATATTGGTAAGAGGTAAATTCAAACCAATATTTTTGGAATCATAGAATTATTTATTTTTGGGCCTTTGACTTAAACCAATGACATATTTGAGTTGAATTTATTTCTATTATATAAGAAATAAAGTTCAAATATTTTTGTAAGTTGCCTGTGACCTTGGACTAGTTCCTGAGCTCACATCCAATTTACAGAAAGTTTTAGAAAAATGATTTGATATTTTAAATCAAATCAAAACCAATTGCAGAAAATAGAAAAGAGAAAGAAAGAGAGAGAGAATCTTACCTGGCGCTCACCTGGTAGCCCAACCGGCCCAGCACTGCAGCTGGCCGGCCCAGCCCACCACTGCAGCCCCTCCGTCGTCTTCCTCCCCTCGCCCCGAAGCAGCTGCGTGCCGGCGCGCAGGCGAGCCGCGCCAGCTCCTCCCTGCCTGCCTGGCTACCCCCTCGTCGCCCTGGTCGCCTCCCGCGACGCCACGCAACCCCCCCCCCCCGACGCTCTCTCACTCTCTCTGGATCTCTCCCCTTCCTCTGTTCTCCCCACCGAGAGCCGCCGCCGACGTCGCTCGCAACCACCGCGGCCACAGCCACTTCCTCGCTCCCTCTCTGCGTACCCGAGCTCAGCCCGGACCCCAAGCCCCTCTACGTCGACCCACTGAAGCCCAGATGCCCCAAGACGATTCCGCGACGCTTCTTCCCCGACCACGGCCGCCGGATGCCGCCGTCCGATTCATCCTCTCTGCCGTCTCCCCGAGCACGCCGACCTGCTCTTCGAACTCACCGTGAGCCCTTGTCCATTTCCCCTCTCTCCCCGTGCCCGTCCACGCCTTCTAACCACCGTGGCTGTCGGAGCCGACAGCTCCTCGCCGCCGGCCATGGCGCCGCCGTGGCCAGAGGCCGAACCAGCCGCTTCCGCACACGTCATCATTCTCCTCACCTCACCAGGAGCACGCCGAACACACCAGCGCCTCTCCTAGTGCACTTCCACGTCGAAACGCCCGACGCCCGAACTCCGGCCGCCGCCAGGAGCTCGTTTCCGGCGAACCCCGGCCTCCCTGTGCCTAGCTGCGTGCGCCCCTAGATGCGCGGGAGCACGGGCTCCCTCTTGGTGCCCTCAGCGCGACCAGCCGCGGGCTGTAGTGCCGTCCCGAGCAACTCCGGCGAGGTCTCGCCATCGCCGTGGTCGCCGGCATCACTTGCTGAAATGGCTGGCTTAATTAGCACACTAACAGACATTGACAGCGGGCCCCGTAGCGGGTCAAAGCCCGAGTCAACGCGGGTTTAGTGTATGTCTCACTGACCAATGGACCCCACGGGTCAGGTTTGACCTGGGGCGCCCAGTTGACTCTGCTGACGTCACAGTGACGTGGTGCTGACGCCATAAATCATTTTCTGGATTTATTATTATTCAGGAAATTTCAGCAAATGCCCTAAACTTCAATAAATCATAGAAAATCAACCGTAAGTCAGAATGAAATAAGTTATATATGAAAAATGATCAGAAAAATTCAAGGAATCCATCTGTACCATTTTCAGGCATGTTAGAACAACTTATGCCTACTGTTTAGGACAAATCATATAAAGGGCATTTAAATAATCATATATGGAGTTGGAGTTTGAATCATGTATTCAAACCAACTTCATTTAAATCATAGCTAGGTGCATTAGCTCAAAACACCAGCATATTGCCATGTCATTATCATGCATCATATTGTTGCATTGCATTGATCGTGTTTCTTCTGTGTTTGCCGGTGTTGTTCCCCCTCGATAGACGCTGTACCGATGATGTGATCGTTGACACTGATGAAGACTCAATGTTATCTTCAGAAGTGCCAGGCAAGCAAAACCCCCTTGTTCATTCCGATACAATCCTACTCTCTCGCTCCTGCTCTCTTTTACTGCATTAGGACAACAACGATTCATCTGTTACTTGCTGCGGTAGCTGAACCCCTTTATCCTCTGCATGACCTGTCATTGCCACAGTAAATAGATGAAACCCACTAGCATGAGTAGGAGTTGTTTGAGCCCTGTTGTGCCTACTCATTCATGCTTGTTTGTCATGCCTGCTACTGCTTAGAGTTGAGTCAGGTATGATTCATCGGGGATGAATCAGAGGTGTGTGAACATGTCCTACTGTGTGTGAGCTAAGTGTGCGAATACGATTTGGTAAAGGTAGCGGTGAGAGGCCATGTAGGAGTACATGGTGGGTTGTCTCATTGCAGCCGTCCTCAGGAACTGAGTTCTGTGTTTGTGATCCATGATTCAGCTACTACCACGCATTGGGCCCGAAACCAATGGACCCTCTCGGCTTCTTAATCACCCTTGTCCTCTGTCCAGGAGTTGCAAGTAGTTTCTGGTGTTTGTAGTATGCTGGAGGCCGTGGGCAGCGCTGACCGGAGGGGTGGGCTGTGATGCGGTAGGCACGTGGCCGGGTATACCGGGCGCCCGTTTGGTGTCACGGAACCCTGTTCACATCGTTTGGGGCTGTGAGCGAAACTCCGGCCGGATCTCCTCATGGATGGAACCCGAATAGGCGATAAACCTGGACTAGAGACTTGAGTGTTTAGGTAGGCCGTGGCCGACACCCACGTTGGGCTTCCGCTTGAAGGTTGCCGAGTACATGTCGTGTAAACGGCGGTAAGTGGTGAGAGCGTGTGTGAAGAAGTACACCCCTGCAGGGTTAACATCATCTATTCGAATAGCCGTGTCCGCGGAAAAGGACTTCTGGGTTGCCTATATCAGTTCATAGACAAGTGAAAGTGGATACTTTAAAATGCGCAAGATAAGCGTGAGTGCTATGGATGGCGTTCTCGTAGGGAGACGGGAGCGGATCCATAGTGGTGTATTGGTATGGTGAATATGTGGACTCGTGTGCGCCACCTCAAAAGAGTTGCTTGCAGTCGTAGTTCAGGATAGCCACCGAGTCAAAGCTGGCTTGCTGCAGTTAAACCCCACCATCCCCTTGTTGATAATGATGCATATGTAGTTAGTTCTGATGTAAGTCTTGCTGGGTACATTTGTACTCACGTTTGCCTATTTTATGTTTTTGCAGAGAGACTTCAGTCTCACTAGTAGTTCCGCGTGGACTTCGATGTTTAGCTTGTTACCTCAGCTACGATCTTGTGCCCTCGGCAGGATCTGGTAGATAGTCAGGCTTCTCAGCCTTTTTCATTTGTAGATGTCTGTACTCAGACATGTTGAGCTTCCGCTTGTGCTTTGATTTGTATGCTCTGAATGTTGGGTCATGAGACTCATGTTTGTAATATCTCGCTCCTCGGAGCCTATTGAATAAATACTTGAGTCGTAGAGTCATGTTGTGATGCCATGTTGTATTTGCACATATCGAGCATATTGTGTGTATGTTATTGAAATGCTTGGTATGTGTGGGATCTGACTATCTAGTTGTTTATCTTTAGTAGCCTCTCTTACCGCGAAATGTCTCCTAGTGTTTCCACCGAGCCATGGTAGCTTGCTACTGCTCCGGAACACTTAGGCTGGCCGGCATGTGTCCTTCTTCGTTCCTGTGTCTGTCCCTTCGGGGAAATGTCACGCGATGAATACCGGAGTCCTGTTAGCCCACTACAGCCCGGTTCACCGGAGTCCTGCTAGCCCAGTGCTACAGCCTGGATTCACTCGCTGATGACCGACACGTTCGATGCTGGGTCATGGATGCCTGTCCCTGTAAGTTAGTGCCACTTTGGGTTCACGACTAGCCATGTCAGCCCGGGTTCTTTGTCATATGGATGCTAGCAACACTATCATATACGTGAGCCAAAAGGCGCAAACGGTCCCGGGCCAGGTAAGGTGGCACCCGTGGGAATACCGTGCGTGAGGCCGCAAAGTGATATGATGTGTTACATGCTAGATCGGTGTGACTTAGGATCGGGGTCCTGACAGCGTTGGTATCAGAGCTTGACTGCCTGTAGGATTACCAAGCCAAACTGGTCGAAGTTGAGTCTAGAAAATGCTTTAGTTATATAAGGGAATTGATTGTGGGATGGAACATAAGGCTCTTTTTACTCCTTATACCTCATGGCCTTCTGATCTGAGTCATCATCTTCTCTTCTGCGGGGATTAAGAACTAGGCTATCTCCTCTTTCTATCAGGATCACGTGTTACTAATCAGTAGACTTATAAGATTGTTGGATTTAAGTCTCAGTTCAGTTCCTACTACTTCCGTATGTTAATTGTTGATCTCGAAACCTTGATATTGTGCTTCTGAGTGGTTATGCCACCATTTTGTAGTATGTCTCCAAACTTTTTGAGCATTTACAGCCGTTATGCTATCCGAGTCATCCCAGGTTTCTAAACAATCTGATGCATTTGCAAAATCCTTTTCCCTCTGGTTTCGATATTCCTTTAGGCCAGGTTAACCACACTAATTGGTGAGTTGAGGTACTCTGTTGCCTTGACATATATGTTGGAGCTATTATTATGACCCTAGGTGTCTAGAGTATCACCTAGTAATTTAGCCATGTTTTGTGTTCCCCGTGTGATGAATCTGGCCATCATTCTCGAAAGCATCCCGTGATGTTATTAGTTAGTAGGTATTCCATTGCGGGGTTCTTGAACCCGAGATTCACTCTACTTACTTCATGTTGATAGTGTTTGCTAGTTCCTTTAGGTTATTAGTAACTTTGCGATAGTCCTCGAGGTTCATGGTACATCCTTCTTCCAATTACCATGAACCATTCTTGGCAGGAGTTCTTCTGAACCAAAAGATGACAACAAGAGTGCTCTCGATGAGTTCTCCATGCTATATTGTGACTCTGCCAGCTCAACCTTTCTGCATGGGTTATCCGGAAGAATTATGTTGAACTTGGTTCGACATACTAATCTATGCATCCACAACTCAGAAAGTTATATGTTCCTTTGAGTTGTCCCTCTTTAGTTGTCTACTGACCTTCGTCTATCAATTGATAGTCAAGAGTATGCGTGCGTTCGTTTATCGATGCCTATTACTCTTGTGGTCCGTCAAGCCATTCTATCGCGGAATGACTAGGAGAAACAAACTCCAGTACCTCTTCCATATCCAGGATTGGGTCAAAGAAGTTGTGCTCCACAGAACAAATTGCTAATCCAGCTTTTGTTCTGCTCTACCTTGGAGTATTACCATCTTTTATATCGGGATTGTTATAGGAATTGCACACCATCCTATGAACTCTTGGTACAGTGATACTTCTCACCATCGTTATTCATTTCTCGGTCCCCATGTTGTTGTAACCGGAACGCCGACAAGTGAATCGTGATGTGTGAAATCAATACTCCTAGCAATACTATTGCTTGGTAGTTAAAGGACAAAACTTTCACTCTTAGCGTGTTGGTTATTGAATCATCATTCTAAGACTGATTGTGCTACCTAGTCCTTGTTCTCGGTGCACTCCTCGATCGATGAGTTAGGATTATTTCAAATCTTCGCTCTATTGATCATATCGTCTTGCCTCAAAAAGCAAGATTGTTCTCGAGCTTAGTAACATATCGGTGGTTCGTGATTTTCCAAATATCTTCACGAAAGTATCACCAGGTTGTCGCCTGACCGCTATGTTGAGTTCGTGATCAAGTTGGTTTCTTGTAAACTAGCCATTCTCCAAGAATCTGTGTTGCATACCCCTGAGTTGGTTGGTCAAGCTAAACAACAACTTGGAGAGTTGGAAGATGGAAGCTTGTCCGATTTAGTTCATCTTAAGGGATATCTTGTATGTGTGTTGAAGAAAGATGATATCTTCATCGATTGATCCTTGTGACCAGTTGTTGGACCTATTGTCTTGCCAAAACTTTGATTTGAGTGTGGGCTATCCTCAAATCAAATCAGAACCAACGATGTTCTTAATGTTGTCTTACTCGTGGTTGATCCCTCGAGCATACACCATTATATCCTTTGGTCTGACCAATACTATCACTTGTTCACATAATTCTGGAATTTCACTTATGTGGAAACCTGGATGAATTGTTGTTGAGCCCATCGACAACATTTTGTCTCCTCCATGATTTGTGTTGAACATTAAGCTAGTATTGGAAACTTTTGAAAGCATTTGTTCATGCTAGCTCATGAAGCATATGTTCGGATGTAAGAAGTGACTTCCTCCAGTTCATGTGCATTTGATGCAAGTTGCCGCCGTGGATTTGAGAAAGTCAATGTTGCTTCCTTTGGAATCGTCTCAAATCATTCATGCATACGTGCAAAGTATTTTGTGGTTCGAAGACTTGCAACCTTCATTCCATATGTAGTCCTAGCACACCAAGCCACTGATTGATTTGTTCAAGGAGAAGAAGTCTCTTCTTAAGAGCAAGACTTATGCGAGGACTTCGATATCCTCGATGATGGTTCCCCACCGGAACTCGGTAGTGTTTTATTGTAAGACTACCATGGGATCATGTTTGTCTGGGACAACGTGTTCACATGTTGTAGCAGAACCAGCTCATGTCTTGGAGCTTACTGCCGTAGTTCATTCCCCGAGAATCTCACAACGCCGTCTCGTCGATTTGTGTTGTAAACTTTCATTTTTCTTTCTAGACTTGATGAGTCTGGAATATTCTGACACCAACCAGATCTGAATCTCAGGCAGATGTGATGGTTGGAACATTTCCCAAGAACTATAATATTGGTCTCGCGATAACCGGTAAAGTGGATGTCGTGGCCAACACACCCAGCCGGAAGACCTCCTGTTGTAGTATCTTGATTTGAGGAAGTTGGCCACCTCCCCATAGGGATTTCGTAGGATTTACTCCCTAGTTGCCCCTATGGATTTCTGTGTTCCGAAGTCCGACCTTTTTACTTGATGTTCTAGATATCAAACCATATCTATGAATGGGTTACACTAGCACATCAAGGAGAACATTAGAAGCAGAGTGCTAAATGTCTCTCGGTCGATCATCCAGATTTCGTTCCCTTGGCCTCGCTAAGGTGAAATCTGAGAAAGTGTTATCCTCCTTTGCATCTGCATCGTCCATCGCTATTCATCATGGTAGTATGTTGTGTTGTCAGCACCCTTGACACGGATGTTGATAAAACCTTGATGATTGTGGAAATGCTCAAGTTCTTGAGGGCATGCACAAGCGCTACATGTTATCATCGGCTCTAACTGGGATTCCTCTCAGTTTCCTCGGCAATGCTATGACCTTTTCAAACAGTGAATTCACTCTCTATTGTTGGGTTCTTCCCCAGTTACCAGAATCATTCCCAGCATTTGCATTTTGTTCCCAGCTTGCACCGCCAATGTGCCATTCTACCATGGGTCCCTTCCATTTCCGGTGGTAAGCAAATTCATCCATTACGTTGTCCTCAACAAGGTAATCCACATCATCCATTCTAGTCTAGATATGCCATTCCTTTGCACTCCACCAAACGATCGCTCGGGAATTGCCTTAGGCTGGTATAAAGAGTTTCAATGATCTCTGAATCAAAGGTAATTCTTTTTGCCACTTAAGGGGATGATTCTACGAGTCACCTTCCCTAAGGTGCATCATTATGGTATCATGGCAACTCAACTCCTCGCAACGTTGGCAATCGTTTACCACCTTCTTAGGTGTGGAATTGTTGTCTACCTACTGAACCTTCGTCATCTGCTTCACTCCATTCCTCTAGATGTGTGCTTCGTGTCTCAGCTCGAGAGATGTTACTATGTTTTATTCCGTGAGTTGATCCCAAGTTGTTCGATCTTTGAGAAGATCGTTTCTGTAGAGTTTCCCTCTATCATCGTCATGTTGGATGAAGATTTCGAAGGTAAGACATCAAGATCAATTTGAGTCAGTGAATCAACATCTTGAGAAGGACAGTTGGATTGTGGAGATCGTGTTAGCTTGTGACCCCTCTGACTCTTTACCTCACGTCTTGAATCTCGGGACGAGATTTTTGTTTAGTGGGGGTGAGTTGTCACATCCCTGGTCCTGTTATGCACTAGGCTAGACCCTCATGTGAGCATCATGTTTTAATTCAAGTGAAATTTGAATTGAGGAATTTTCAAAGCCTCAGAAGACCTCTAAAAATAACCAACATTTAAATTTCATCAAATGAGTCCAAAGAAATGTTCCTGTTACTCTGTGAAAATATTGGTAAGAGGTAAAATTCAAACCAATATTTTTGGAATCACAGAATTATTTATTTTTGGGCCTTTGACTTAAACCAATGACATATTTGAGTTGAATTTATTTCTATTATATAAGAAATAAAGTTCAAATATTTTTGTAAGTTGCCTGTGACCTTGGACTAGTTCCTGAGCTCACATCCAATTTACAGAAAGTTTTAGAAAAATGATTTGATATTTTAAATCAAATCAAAACCAATTGCAGAAAATAGAAAAGAGAAAGAAAGAGAGAGAGAATCTTACCTGGCGCTCACCTGGTAGCCCAACCGGCCCAGCACTGCAGCTGGCCGGCCCAGCCCACCACTGCAGCCCCTGCGTCGTCTTCCTCCCCTCGCCCCGAAGCAGCTGCGTGCCGGCGCGCAGGCGAGCCGCGCCAGCTCCTCCCTGCCTGCCTGGCTACCCCCTCGTCGCCCTGGTCGCCTCCCGCGATGCCACGCAACCCCCCCGACGCTCTCTCACTTTCTCTGGATCTCCCCCCTTCCTCTGTTCTCCCCACCGAGAGCCGCCGCCAACGTCGCTCGCAACCACCGCGGCCACAGCCACTTCCTCGCTCCCTCTCTGCGTACCCGAGCTCAGCCCGGACCCCAAGCCCCTCTACGTCGACCCACTGAAGCCCAGATGCCCCAAGACGATGCCGCGACGCTTCTTCCCCGACCACGGCCGCCGGATGCCGCCGTCCGATTCATCCTCTCCGCCGTCTCCCCGAGCACGCCGACCTGCTCTTCGAACTCACCGTGAGCCCCTGTCCATTTCCCCTCTCTCCCCGTGCCCGTCCACGCCTTCTAACCACCGTGGCTGTCGGAGCCGACAGCTCCTCGCCGCCGGCCATGGCGCCGCCGTGGCCAGAGGCCGAACCAGCCGCTTCCGCACACGTCATCGTTCTCCTCACCTCACCAGGAGCACGCCGAACACACCAGCGCCTCTCCTAGTGCACTTCCACGTCGAAACGCCCGACGCCCGAACTCTGGCCGCCGCCAGGAGCTCGTTTCCGGCGAACCCCGGCCTCCCTGTGCCCAGCTGCGTGCGCCCCTAGATGCGCGGGAGCACGGGCTCCCTCTTGGTGCCCTCAGCGCGACCAGCCGCGGGCTGTAGTGCCGTCCCGAACAACTCCGGCGAGGTCTCGCCGTCGCCGTGGTCGCCGGCGTCACTTGCTGACATGGCTGGCTTAATTAGCACACTAACAGACACTGACAGCGGGCCCCATAGCGGGTCAAAGCCTGAGTCAACGCGGGTTTAGTGTATGTCTCACTGACCAATGGACCCCACGGGTCAGGTTTGACCTGGGGCGCCCAGTTGACTCCGCTGATGTCACAGTGACGTGGTGCTGACGCCATAAATCATTTTCCAGATTTATTATTATTCAGGAAATTTCAGAAAATGCCCTAAACTTCAATAAATCATAGAAAATCAACCGTAAGTCAGAATGAAATAAGTTATATATGAAAAATGATCAGAAAAATTCAAGGAATCCATCTGTACCATTTTCAGGCATGTTAGAACAACTTATGCCTACTGTTTAGGACAAATCATATAAAGGGCATTTAAATAATCATATATGGAGTTGGAGTTTGAATCATGTATTCAAACCAACTTCATTTAAATCATAGCTAGGTGCATTAGCTCAAAACACCAGCATATTGCCATGTCATTATCATGCATCATATTGTTGCATTGCATTGATCGTGTTTCTTCTGTGTTTGCCGGTGTTGTTCCCCCTCGATAGACGCTGTACCGATGATGTGATCGTTGACACTGATGAAGACTGAATGTTATCTTCAGAAGTGCCAGGCAAGCAAAACCCCCTTGTTCATTCCGATACAATCCTACTCTCTCGCTCCTGCTCTCTTTTAATGCATTAGGACAACACCGATTCATCTGTTACTTGCTGCGGTAGCTGAACCCCTTTATCCTTTGCATGACCTGTCATTGCCACAGTAAATAGATGAAACCCACTAGCATGAGTAGGAGTTGTTTGAGCCCTGTTGTGCCTACTCATTCATGCTTGTTTGTCATGCCTGCTACTGCTTAGAGTTGAGTCAGGTCTGATTCATCGGGGATGAATCAGAGGTGTGTGAACATGTCCTACTGTGTGTGAGCTAAGTGTGCGAATACGATTTGGTAAAGGTAGCGGTGAGAGGCCATGTAGGAGTACATGGTGGGTTGTCTCATTGCAGCCGTCCTCAGGAACTGAGTTCTGTGTTTGTGATCCATGATTCAGCTACTACCACGCATTGGGCCCGAAACCAATGGACCCTCTCGGCTTCTTAATCACCCTTGTCCTCTGTCCAGGAGTTGCAAGTAGTTTCTGGTGTTTGTAGTATGCTGGAGGCCGTGGGCAGCGCTGACCGGAGGGGTGGGCTGTGATGCGGTAGGCACGTGGCCGGGTATACCGGGCGCCCGTTTGGTGTCACGGAACCCTGTTCACATCGTTTGGGGCTGTGAGCGAAACTCCGGCCGGATCTCCTCATGGATGGAACCCGAATAGGCGATAAACCTGGACTAGAGACTTGAGTGTTTAGGTAGGCCGTGGCCGACACCCACGTTGGGCTTCCGCTTGAAGGTTGCCGAGTACATGTCGTGTAAACGGCGGTAAGTGGTGAGAGCGTGTGTGAAGAAGTACACCCCTGCAGGGTTAACATCATCTATTCGAATAGCCGTGTCCGCGGAAAAGGACTTCTGGGTTGCCTATAACAGTTCATAGACAAGTGAAAGTGGATACTTTAAAATGCGCAAGATAAGCGTGAGTGCTATGGATGGCGTTCTCGTAGGGAGACGGGAGCGGATCCATAGTGGTGTATTGGTTGGTGAATATGTGGACTCGTGTGCGCCACCTCAAAAGAGTTGCTTGCAGTCGTAGTTCAGGATAGCCACCGAGTCAAAGCTGGCTTGCTGCAGTTAAACCCTACCATCCCCTTGTTGATAATGATGCATATGTAGTTAGTTCTGATGTAAGTCTTGCTGGGTACATTTGTACTCACGTTTGCCTATTTTATGTTTTTGTAGAGAGACTTCGGTCTCACTAGTAGTTCCGCGTGGACTTCGATGTTTAGCTTGTTACCTCAGCTACGATCTTGTGCCCTCGGCAGGATCTGGTAGATAGTCAGGCTTCTCAGCCTTTTTCATTTGTAGATGTCTGTACTCAGACATGTTGAGCTTCCGCTTGTGCTTTGATTTGTATGCTCTGAATGTTGGGTCATGAGACTCATGTTTGTAATATCTCGCTCCTCGGAGCCTATTGAATAAATACTTGAGTCGTAGAGTCATGTTGTGATGCCATGTTGTGTTTGCACATATCAAGCATATTGTGTGTATGTTATTGAAATGCTTGGTATGTGTGGGATCTGACTATCTAGTTGTTTATCTTTAGTAGCCTCTCTTACCGGGAAATGTCTCCTAGTGTTTCCACCGAGCCATGGTAGCTTGCTACTGCTCCGGAACACTTAGGCTGGCCGGCATGTGTCCTTCTTCGTTCCTGTGTCTGTCCCTTCGGGGAAATGTCACGCGATGAATACCGGAGTCCTGTTAGCCCGCTACAGCCCGGTTCACCGGAGTCCTGCTAGCCCAGTGCTACAGCCTGGATTCACTCGCTGATGACCGACACGTTCGATGCTGGGTCATGGATGCCTGTCCCTGTAAGTTAGTGCCACTTTGGGTTCACGACTAGCCATGTCAGCCCGGGTTCTTTGTCATATGGATGCTAGCGACACTATCATATACGTGAGCCAAAAGGCGCAAACGGTCCCGGGCCAGGTAAGGTGGCACCCGTGGGAATACCGTGCGTGAGGCCGCAAAGTGATATGATGTGTTACATGCTAGATCGGTGTGACTTAGGATCGGGGTCCTGACAGACATGGCAAAGTGCACAAGCAAAATGTACAAATTAAGTGGAGCACAATATGCAACGAGTTGCATATTGACGGAACACCGCATTAATTATTTAGTTCTCTCCCGGTTAGGTACCCAACAATATTAAATGTTGCTTAATATGGCAAGAGGTGAAGCATAACAAAACTATACCATCTAACAATTTAAATGAGGCCGGATATAACCAACAACAAATCCGATAAATCCCCATATGCATTTATCAATTTGGTGCAACAACAATTTAAACATTTTAATTGTTGTTATCATGATGCGGATGACATGAACAAGTTTATGCAATTATTAAAAGTTGACAAGAGCATTATGAAGCACTTGTCACCGTGGTGGAAAGAAAAGGGGTGCCACGGCAATGAATCCGAAAATGATGCCACGGCAACATATCGGACCGGCAACTCGATTGAGATCCCGGTGCAAAAGAAAGTGTGACGGGAGCGTGACATGCGATAGAAGGTGGGGTGCTCCCGGTACCGAGTTCCCACATGACGGTGACAAGGTAAAAGAGGGCAACGTGCACCGACAAATCGAGCACGGTGCAAGAACGAGCATCTCATACATCGCAAGCATTCATTCGAGGACGTCGTCTCGGGGTTATACCTTCGAAGCGTGCAAACGAGATGGTTCGGGTTCAATGGGACATAGTGGAAGTAGGCATTCTCGCGACGGTAGATGAAGTAGTGGTACACGTCTCGGAGAAGGACTTGACGCATACGAATCCCTTCGGGGTAATCGGGTGCTCGTTCCCGTTGTAATCGTGCATGGTTCGTAGACGTCCAATGCGCCCATAGAGGTACTTGGCACAACATTACAAAGGTCGTACACCAATCCAGAAGAGGAACTTGGCGTTTCGTGTTGACGAACTTGGCGCATCCGAAGGGTCATCGAGTGCTGGTTTTTGGTGAAGTCCCGGTCTTCGGCGACGTTAGTTGTGCATGTTCCAACATCAAACTTGGAGGGACACCGACGTCATGGTACTTGGTGAATCCCGGAGATGGTACTTGACGATCCAGGTATGGGTCTTGGCGGTCTTGACGAATCCAAGTGACACCAGGCACACGTCAACGGTAGTCTTCGAACTTGGGCTCCGGGTAGATGACTTGAGGGTCTCAGTCAGGAGCACTTGTGGCAAAGAAATGCCCGCGAACGAGACAAGGCAGCATGAACAGGAGGCAGATGCCATGTTCAGGCGAGCGGCGGGGCTCCCTGGTCGGAGTCGGTAGGGACGACATGAGGCGGTGATGAAGAGGAGGTCGCAGGGAGAGCTGCTGGAGGTGGAAGCAGAGGGTCGCCGGGCGGCGGAGGTACGGTGGCGCTCCGGTAGCAGGAGGCGAAGGCGGAGATAGGCCGGTTGGGCGACGCGAATGCATCTGAAGGCGGAGACGACACGCGAGGAGGAGGTCGGGGATGGGTCATCGAGGCTGGATCCTGGGTGGAGGCGCACAAGAGGAGGCTCGAGGCGCGCTGGAGGTAGCCGGGGTGCACGGAGCAGCGATGGTCGTCGGAGGTGAGGACGCGGGGTCGTGGAAGAGGCGACCGGTGGGGCAGGAGCAGAGCAACAACTGCGGCAGGACTTGCGCCTCGATGAAGAGCAGCAGCAGCGAGCGGCTCCAGGAGAGGGCGTAGAGAAGGATCTCCGGTGAAGGCACATCGAGGGCGAGCCGGGTCGAGGGTGGCGAGCTCACGGGGTCGCGGGGTGGTCGTTCAGGGGCCTCACTCCTCTCCTTTCCCGCGGGAGGCGGCACGAGCGATGGAGAGGGAGATGGGAGCTTCGGTCATGAGGAAGAGCGAGAGGAGGGAGATGGGATCGAGCGGTAAGAGGCTGGCGGCGCGAGGTGGAGAACGTGGGAGAGAGGCAGGAGCCTCACTAGGGTTCGGCTGGGCCTTGGAGGCCGGCCCAAAAGAGAGGAGGAGTCAGCTGGGCTTGCTGGATTGGGCTCTCCCTCTCCTCTCTTTATTCTTTAAACGAAAAGAAAATAGCGAGAGAGAGGAAAAAGAAGGGGGGTTAGGGAAAAGAGTTTGAGCAGGAGGACAATTTTCCTAGACTCATAAAAATAAACATGACCACAGAAAAATAGAAGTGGCAAGATGCAGGAATTAAATTCAAATTCATTTGAATATACTTCAAATGGTTTTGAATTGGGACTAGGTTCGGTCTGGCCAAAATGTTCGGGTTTTTGGTGGAGCTCCGGAATATGATGAAAGAATATATGGCAATGTTGGAGACGAAGAATTAAGATAACAACGGCATTGGGATATTTGCAAGTGTGTTTATGGGTGAATCCAAATTATTGGAATATTTAATATAGCTCCCTAATATCGGGAGGATATGTTATAAAGAGAATCACCACGTGAATTCCCTCGGTTTAAATGGATCTAAGATCCATACGGTTTATTTAGTTGAGTTAAGAAAAGAAATGATATGATGGCATGATGACAAGATGCAATGCACACTTTGCAAAGATGAATGCAACAGACGAAACAAATCACACAACGAAACCCGGAAACCCTGGAAGGCATCTGAAGCTCCGAACTCGGGGCGTTACAACACTCCACCACTACGAGAGGATCTCATCCCGAGATCTAGAATGGCACCGGAGGGAAAACGGAAGAGAAAGAGAAGAGGTAAGACTAAGTTGCTTCTTTGACAAACGAGTGAAACCAAAGAACCTTGAAAAGGTTAAGCCATTCGAGAAAAGAATGCAACGGAGATGAACAAAGTTGAAAACACTCCGTTAGAAAAGAGGACCAAGGAAGAACAAATTCGGGCAGCACTCCAATTGAAAATTGATACAAGGCTCGATAAGATGCAAATAACTTGAGCAGAGGACCTGACACTCTGGTGAAAAGGATAAACATGAAAAGAACACGATCCTCACAAAACAAGAAGATTGGTTGAAGAGAGGAACATCACAAAGCCTCCGGAAGAAAGAAATAGAAGATAGATCGTCACAATAAGAGATCGGAGAAAGAAATGACAACTCTCGCAAATAGAATTGAAAGAGCATGCCTACGAAGAAAAAGTTGGACGGAGTTGTTGGAAAACCAACAATGAAAAGAGTAAGCTTGATATGGTCTTATGGAATACATCTCAAATTATGAGGTGACAACCTGTCACTCACGGGAAAAAGAATTGGATTGATAAGAACAAGTAGACGAGAAACTTATTCACCGGGAGGATAAATGAAGAACTTGGATCATTTATAAGCACCATAAATAGCAAAATCCTTAGGGAAAGCTTTAGGTGAAATATAACCCAAGATAACTCAAAAGAAGAGGTTGATTGGTTGGAAAGATGACTTGAGCGAAGAGAAAATGATGGATTTAAATACCTCACTCTTGAAAACATGTGAATCATGAAACACGAAGGGAAATTGTCAAGAGTGACATAACACCACCTCAAAAGATATGCGTGAAAGAATAGCACTCCGAATTGCAAGATGAAGAATGCATGAGCTCCTCTAAAAAGAATCTCGATGAACACTTCGAGAAGGAATTAAATCCTTTATGAACCGTCATGTAGAGCCTCCATGAAGAACTCCGGCAACAAAACGATAACGAAAAGAAAGCGAAGTTCAAAACACAAGGTGAAACCTTGTAATGATTTTGATGGATCTTTGTGATGATATAATTGCGAGAGCTTGGAACTCCGGAAAAGAAAGATGAGCTATTGAAGCCAAGAATTTAATCATCATGAACAAACTCCAGAAGAAAAGATTAACATATGGATGAAACAAGAATAAGAATTACATTATCCTTAACCTTCACCAATTAAATTGATAACAATCAACGGATTTGACATATTACTTCTTCTCGTAGAAAGGATTAGCATAACTTGAGAACGTCTTCAACAAGTTACCGGTAGGATTTGGGGACAACGAATGAATAATTAGAATAGCAACGGAAGAGAATTCTTGAACGAACCACCATAAGAATTAAGAATGAACGAAGAGAAGATAAGGAAAACACCGGGATGAATTAGCAAATAAACGAAGATGCTTGAGAGAATTTAGATCCATGAGAACGAAGGAATCACGACTGATTAGAGATCACTTGAACGATGCACCGGTAAGATTGGAGAATGACAACTGAAAGCTGAGAATGAATAAACCTGAATTTGATGGACTCCTGATAATCAAATTGAGAAGACTCTTGAATTGCTCTGGATATGTGAAATGAATTCTCACAATCAAAACAATTATGAGAGGATGACATCAAGCTAGAACCATGAATCTCTGAGAGAGCGGATAAGATATGGAGGAAAAACTCTTCTTCGGTATTCAAATGTTGAGAATGACGATGAGAAACATCACCATGAATTTTTGCGACACTCCGGAAACAAGAATAGAAAAGTTGAACCAGCGATGAAAAGAATTTGGAAGATCTTGGAGAAAAACATATGACTGATGACAATTCATTCTTACGTCAAACTTGGAAAAGAATTTGATAATATCTCCGGGAAAATTAGAAGAGTCAGGTATGATCCTGGGAAAAGACCTGTGGGTTAGGGCCCACTCAAAAGAAACACCGTAGAACGATTTAAAAGAGAGAATGCACCGGTTGAATAAAAAGTCTTGAATGAGAGAACGTCCTCGAAGATATGTTTGAACGGATCTTGAATGAAAAGACGAGCCTTCAGAGATATCTTCAGCACTCTGGAACAATTGAATAGTGAGAAGTAGATGATTAAGAGGTGCACCGGCATGAGACAACATTTAAAACGAGGAAAGGAATATGATCGACAAAGCTTGAATTGAATCCACCAGAGAAGAAAAGAATGACGAATGATGAACTTGGAGCTTCCTTAGTATCTTCATGAGAATCACCGGATAAGAACATTGACGAAAAAGGAATGGAGAGACTTCACAAGAATATAAAGGATACTTGATTAAAACATCGGATTCCTTGAAGAAAAAGGGGTGGTTGGGCGGGAAAAACAAAGGCAACTTGGAGACGGATGAAACAAACACTGTTGAGAAGAAGTGATAATTGATCTTACGGAAGTTGAAATGATCGGATCCACTTGAAGAGAAACACGCCGGTTGAAAAGAAATTGGCATGACAATCTCGATTATCATGAAGGATTGGTATTCACATATGAGTATGAGAACACCGCTTAGGAACAAGTATGGAATCAGCATTTGACTTCGAAGCAACTCGAATACCACAACTCAAAACAAAAACAAAGGATTGGCTTGCAGAATAAACTGGAACAAACATATGGTAGAGATTTCGTCCGAAGTTTTCTTGGTGGGGCCTACACGGGCTTGATCGTACAGCACCATCATGTACAAGGCAGTGCACATGAAATACGAAGCGTCCCTGAGTCGGCATAGCCAAGGACTCTTTAAGACACAATGAGACCACTGTAAAACCAACCGTGAATAGGCGAACCACTAGACGTCGAACCCCAACTTCATATCATACATCTGTCAGAAAATATATCCTAAGAGCTACTTGAATTCCCACTTATAAACTCCCAAAACATTCCGGTTATGCAATAAGGTGTTGGGGATACATGGGAAGCATAATATCTCACCCAAAACTAGCAAATCCTACATCCGGCTGTATCCATCCTTCAACACATAACCAAGAAACCTTCGGAAATCGTCTACCTCAACCTTCGAAAAGCATCCGTTATACGAGTTATGGCAATACTCCCGAACTCCCGCCCCAGTACTGGGTGGCATCGAGGTTATCTCACCAACAACTGCATAAAAGAGATTTTCGATGTCGGCGAAACTAAACTCAGGTATTCCAGAACTGCAACGATAAAATTGTGACGATAACACCTCGGAGCTCAACTCCCCGTGACACTGCCACAACCCCTAAATGTCCGGAGGCACCAAGAACAATGTTCTCGTCACAAAACCATCGGAACGATTCCAAGATACCCGCGTGATCCTAAATTTTTTTTAGTGAAATTTGAGAAGAGAAGAGTCAAAACTCTACGTCAGGATGTCTTACCAGAGCGATGAAGGGACTCGGGAGTAAAAAGAATTCCTAAACTCTCCGATATATAATTCCTAAATGACTCAAAACATTTTTTTCTAGACTCAACAATGTCAGCTAATTCAATCAAGCAGTGGGGGCTCGTAAGGCCGGGGAAGGCTCTGATACCAACTTGTAACGCCCTCGATGCGGCTATATATCCCACGTGTCGAAAGCACGACTTAGAGGCATAATCGCATTGAAAGCAATGTCGCAAGTGAGGTAATCTTCACACAACCCATGTAATACATAAGGGAAAGAGATACATAGTTGGCTTACAATCGCCACTTCATATAATTACATGAATAAAGCATTACATCAACCAGATACAATCAAGGTCCGACTACGGAACCAAAATAAAAGAAGACTACCCCAAATGCTACACAGATCCCTGATCGGCCCGAACTGGGCTCCACTACTGATCGACTGAAACGAAACAACACAAAGGACAAGATCTTCATCGAGCTCCTCCTGAGCTTGGTCGCGTCATATGCATGGACTCATCGGCACCTGCAAGCGGGTTTTGGAAGTAACTGTGAGTCACGGGGACTCAGCAATCTTACACCCTCGCGATCAAGACTATTTAAGCTTATAGGAAGGGTAAAAGGTATGAGGTGGAGCTGCAGCAAGCGACTAGCTTATATGGTGGCTAACATACGCAAATGAGAGCGAGAAGAGAAGGCAAAGCACGATCGAGAAACAATGATCAAGAAGTGATCCTAGAACAACCTACGTCAAGCATAACTCCAACACCATGTTCACTTCCCGGACTCCACCGGAAAGAGACCATCATGGCAACACACGCGGTTGATGTATTTTAATTAAGGTCAACTTCAAGTTTTCTACAACTGGACATTAACAAATTCCCATCTGCCCATAACCACGGGCACGACTTTCGAAAGTTCAAATCCCTGCAAGGGTGTCCCAACTTAGCCCATCACAAGCTCTCACGGTCAACGAAGGATAAACCTTCTCCCGAGACATTCTGATCAGACTCAGCATCCCGGTTCTACAAGACAACTTCGACAATGGTAAAACAAGTCCAGCAACACCGCTCGAATGTGCCGACAAATCCTGATAGGAGCTGCACATATCTCGTTCTCAGGGCACACCGGATTGTCCAAGGTACGGGTAGGCCAGCCCAGAGTTGCCCCTGGTGGCCACCGGCAGCTGACAGGTTGGACCAACACTCAGAGGAGCACTGGCCCGGGGGGTTAAAATAATGATGACCCTCAGGAGCGCAACTCCCAAGGGGAAAGAAAATGCTAGGTGGCGAATGGTAAAACCAATGTTGGGCATTGCTGGAGGAGTTTTACTCAAGGCGAACTGTCAAGGGGTTCCCATTATAGCCCAACCGCGTAAGGAACGCAAAATCTGGGAACATAACACCGATATGACGGAAACTAGGGCGGCAAGAGTGGAACAAAACACCAGGCATAAGGCCAAGCCTTTCACCCTTTACCAAGTATATAAATGCATTAATTAAATAAGAGATATTGTGATATCCCAACAAAATATCCATGATCCAACATGGAAAAACCTCCAATCTTCACCTGCAACTAACAACGCTATAAGAGGGGCTGAGCAAAGCGGTAACATAGCCAAACAATGGTTTGCTAGGACAAGGTGGGTTAGAGGCTTGGTTCAACAATATAGGAGGCATGATAAGCAAGTGGTAGGTATCATAGCATAGGCATAGCAAAAGAGCGAGCATCTAGCAAGCAAAGATAGAAGTGATTTCGAGGGTATGGTCATCTTACCTGAAATCCCTCAAGGAAGAAGAACGAGTCCATGAGGAATACAAACGGGCGTAGATGAACGAATCCTCACAAACGCGACATTATCGGAACCAACCCGAAGAAGCAACATCGGAAAGAAGCAAACAACATAGTAAACAACCACCACAGAAAGCATGGCATGACGCACAATCAAGTATGATGCATGTCCGGTTTAAACATGCATGACATGGCAAAGTGCACAAGCAAAATGTACAAATTAAGTGGAGCTCAGTATGCAACGAGTTGTATATTGACGGAACACCGCATTAATTATTTAGTTCTCTCCCAGTTAGGTACCCAACAATATTAAATGTTGGTTAATATGGCAAGAGGTGAAGCATAACAAAACTATACCATCTAACAATTTAAATGAGGCCGGATATAACCAACAACAAATCCGGTAAATCCCCATATGCATTTATCAATTTGGTGCAACAACAATTTAAACATTTTAATTGTTGTTATCATGATGCGGATGACAAGAACAAGTTTATGCAATTATTAAAAGTTGACAAGAGCATTATGAAGCACTTGTCACCGTGGTGGAAAGAAAAGGGGTGCCACGGCAACGAATCCGAAAATGATGCCACGGCAACATATCGGACCGGCAACTCGATTGAGATCCCGGTGCAAAAGAAAGTCTGATGGGAGCATGACATGCGATAGAAGGTGGGGTGCTCCCGGTACCGAGTTCCCACATGACGGTGACAAGGTAATAGAGGGCAACGTGCACTGACAAATCGAGCACGGTGCAAGCACGAGCATCTCATACTTCGCAAGCATTCATTCGAGGATGTCGTCTCGGGGTTATACCTTCGAAGCGTGCAAACGAGACGGTCCGGGTTCGATGGGACGTAGTGGAAGTAGGCGTTCTCGCGACGGTAGATGAAGTAGTGGTACACGTCTCGGAGAAGGACTTGACGCATACGAATCCCTTCGGGGTAATCGGGTGCTCGTTCCCGTTGTAATCGTGCATGGTTCGTAGACGTCCAATGCGCCCATAGAGGTACTTGGCACAACATTAGAAAGGTCGTACACCGATCTAGAAGAGGAACTTGGCGTTTCGTGTAGACGAACTTGGCGCATCCGAAAGGTCATCGAGTGCTGGTTTTTGGTGAAGTCCGGGTCTTCGGCGACGTTAGCTGTGCATGTTCCAACATCAAACTTGGAGGGACACCAACATCACGGTACTTGGTGAATCCCGGAGATGGTACTTGACGATCCAGGTATGGGTCTTGCCGGTCTTGACGAATCCAAGTGACACCAGGCACACGTCCACGGTAGTCTTCGAACTTGGGCTCCGGGTAGATGACTTGAGGGTCTCAGTCAGGAGCACTTTTGGCAAAGAAATGCCCGCGAACGAGACAAGGCAGCATGAACAGGAGGCAGATGCCACGTTCAGGCGAGCAGCGGGGCTCCCTAGTCGGAGTCGGTAGGGACGACACGAGGCGGTGATGAAGAGGAGGTCGTAGGGAGAGCTGCTGGAGGTGGAAGCAGAGGGTCGCCGGGCGGCGGAGGTACGGCGGCGCTCCGGTAGCAGGAGGGGAAGGCGGAGATAGGCCGGTTGGGCGACGCGAATGCATCTGAAGGCAGAGACGACACGCGGGGAGGAGGTCGGGGATGGGTCATCGAGGCTGGATCCTGGGTGGAGGCGCACAAGAGGAGGCTCGAGGCGCGCTAGAGGTAGCCGGGGTGCACGGAGCGGCGACAGTCGTCGGAGGTGAGGACGCGGGGTCGTGGAAGAGGCGACCAGCGGGACAGGAGCAGAGCTACAACCACGGCAGGACTTGCGCCTCGATGAAGAGCAGCAGCAGCGAGCGGCTCCAGGAGAGGGAATAGAGAAGGAGCTCCGGTGAAGGCACGTCGAGGGAGAGCCGGGTCGAGGGTGGCGAGCTCACAGGGTCGCGGGGTGGTTGTTCAGGGGCCTCACTCCTCTCCTTTCTCGCGGGAGGCGGCATGAGCGATGGAGAGGGAGATGGGAGCTTCGGTCGTGAGGAAGAGCGAGAGGAGGGAGATGGGATCGAGCTGTAAGAGGCTGGCAGCGTGAGGTGGAGAACGTGGGAGAGAGGCAGGAGTCTCGCTAGGGTTCGGCTGGGCCTTGGAGGCCGGCCCAAAAGAGAGGAGGAGTCAGCTGGGCTTGCTGGATTGGGCTCTCCCTCTCCTCTCTTTATTCTTTAAACGAAAAGAAAATAGCGAGAGAGAGGAAAAAGAAGGGGGGGTTAGGGAAAAGAGTTTGAGCAGGAGGACAATTTTCCTAGACTCATAAAAATAAACATGACCATAGAAAAATAGAAGTGGCAAGATGCAGGAATTAAATTCAAATTCATTTGAATATACTTCAAATGGTTTTGAATTGGGACTAGGTTCGGTGTGGCCAAAATGTTCAGGTTTTTGGTGGAGCTCCGGAATATGATGAAAGAATATATGGCAATGTTGGAGACCAAAAATTAAGATAACAACGGCATTGGGATATTTGCAAGTGTGTTTATGGGTGAATCCAAATTATTGGAATATTTAATATAGCTCCCTAATATCAGGAGGATATGTTATAAAGAGAATCACCACGTGAATTCCCTCGGTTTAAATGGATCGAAGATCCATACGGTTTATTTAGTTGAGTTAAGAAAAGAAATGACATGATGGCATGATGACATGATGCAATGCACATGATGCAAAGATGAATGCAACAGACGAAACAAATCACACAACGAAACCCGGAAACCCTGGAAGGCATCTGAAGCTCCGGACTCTGGGCGTTACATTCCTGTTCTTCGTCAACTGTTGGTACTGCCAATTCTTTCCGCTTGTAGTTCTCCTCTTCCCGCCTTTCTGGCTTGGTTTGGGTTGTTTCAGAAGAAAAAAATGTTTTGTTAGAAAGGATCGTTAGATCTATAGTGCTGAATAGTGGTATTCAAAATGAGTACATAACTGCATTTTTACATCGTCGTCCTGTTCTACGTCACTGTCGTGCTCTTCCGCATCATCACATTCTGTAGGAATGAAATCTGCATCATGTTGTCTGTCATCGTCGGCATCATCGGTATCTGAACCTTTGCTGCTGGCATCATGTTGTTCTTCTTCTACCCTTTGTCGTTTGTTTTTCTTCTTGCTTTCACCTTGTTTCTTCGTGGCGGTTGGTGCTGTTGGCGGGAGTACCATTAGAGGTAATGGCTGATGCTGCAAGGTAATAGTGTCGACAATGTTTTCAGCATTGTCCTTTTGCTTTTTCCTTTTTGCTCCAGGAGTAAAAATAGTGTTGGTATCTAATTTTCTCTTTTTTTGCTTGTTGCTAGATGTTTACTCCTGCTGAGCCTGGTGTAAGTTACCATTTCTGCCACAGGTGCTTTGTTCTTCATGTTTGGTTCTTTGTCCTTTTCTGACGAATGAGGAGACATGATGTGTGTTTGTGCGATTTCAATATCACCATCTTGCTGTCCTGCATAATTACCAGGTAACAAAAAAGGATATAGTTTTGTTCGAAAAAATTGATACAGACTTAAAAAATATATCTTCCACGATTATGCATAAGGAATGTGAAACTCCCAAAGGGGATTTTTAGTTTCTTTTTTGGGTTAAAAAAGTTTATTACTACTGTTACTGATTGAGCTAATCAGGGGATAGAAAAAAATATTAAGTATGGTTATAAGTGCAGTTGAGGAAGTGAAGTTAGGGTGAAGTATTTTCTGAGACAAAAATGCACAGTCCAGGTGATATTTCATAATGGGAGGAATATCATCAAGCAGAGTCGAAGATTTACTGGATAAGATAAACTATTTTTTAATTAAAAATAAGATAGTGTGTGGACATTTTTAATGTTTTCTATAAACAAATATATAAAAAGGGGCAGATAGTTTTATTTGTTGAAATAATTAAGTTATTGTTGTCAAGGAGAGCAGTTAAGTTATTAATGTCTCTACATAGTTTTTGGTAGATCGACAGTCGACACTTTGCTCAAACCTTTGACATGAGCTTGCTGTATTGCATGCTCTTCAGCAGGGTCTTCGTCAGTACTTTGCTGGGTGTTAGCTTCTTCGTGAGGGTTTCTCATTGCTGCATAAAAAATGGCCAGGTGTTAGAAGCATAGTTGAGTTTCACAGAAAAAACTGCGTGGTGAGAAAACAAATTTGAATGGATAGAGAGGCATAGGTTGTTTCACCATAGAAGCATAGGGTACACCTATTCTTTGTTCACGTTTTTTCACACCAGAGGCACTTAATTTGAAAAACGGTTACAGTCAAGGGACAAGGGAAGTAGAAAATCTTGTGTGGTTATCAGGTTTGTCCTCTCAGGATGCTTGCGGGGTTTGGATCTACTAACGTATTCTAGTTAGTGATGTTGCAGGTATAGTAACTTTGAGCACTTACCGTCAAAAATTCTAGGGCGGAGAGTAGTAGCATTTCTATTAAATCGCATCTCCAAGCTAGTTCAATTTGTTAGACAAATTGATTTAGGGTATTGGAAAACTCCTTGGTAGTGGTGGCTAGGGTTGCTGTCCCTGGAAGTGGAAAAATCGCTACGATCTACCCGGTGGAATGGAATGGGATACATTGATATTTACCTTCAATTCCTTGTGTGGTGTTCTTTGCTTCCATCCTCTTATTGTGTTGTTGCTCTTTTTTGTTGCGACTTCCTCCGCCACTGTTGAAGTCCTCGCCGTCGGTCACCGCGGCCGGCGAGATTATTAGTGTTATCATGGGGGCAGTGTTTGGCGGTCTGTATGTCAAATTGGAGGGCGGTTGGCAAACACGGTGGTGGTTGTTCGGTGATGCGAACTCGATTTTGAATTTGTGTTTTTGTGCAGAGGGAAGAAGGAGAGCATGCGAGAGTGATGAGGGTTTTGAGTTTTACTTCGCGAAAGGGGAAGCAATATAGTAGAAGAGGGAGGGAGAGATGGAAACCATCGAACCGTCTTTAATCTTCAACCGTCTGTTTGAGCACCAAGATTCGTTCTGCTTGGCTTGGGTTTTTTGTGTGTGTTACAGTATTATTTTTTTAGTGTTGAGACTGGTAGTGCTGAAGTGGAGCCTCTCTACAGGCATGTGGATGTAGGTACACGAGGCACGGAAGTGCAGGTTCTACAGGCATGTAGATGTAGGCACAGGAGGACGGAAGTGGAGCTTGTAACAGTCAGTTAGAGAACCACGGGACAGGCAAGTGTCCCATGAGGCACATGGATGTAGGTATAGGAGGCACGGAAATGAAGCCAACATAGGCACGGACTTGCTGCTTCTCGAGGTACGGGTATCAACCCTGTGGATGTACAAGAGTATGGTGGCAGAGGCATGTGTTAGAATGCTCGGTTAAAGAGGCACGGTTGTGAAGTGTCAGGAGCGAAGCGAGCATGGCAGTGGGACCATGTAAGAGTCACGACATGTGTTACGTTAGGCATGTGGGTGCAGGCACGGAAGGCACATAAGTGAAGGGACCACAGGCACGTACGTGCATGCTCTGGATGCACAAAAGTGTGGTGGCAGAGGCATGGGTCCGACTATATGGTTAGAGAACCATGGTTGTGAAGTCAGGTGGGTGTGGCACAACGGGCCACGTAAGAGTCACGGTAAGTGTCACGTGAGGCACGTGGATGTAGGCACAGGAGGCGCGGCATTCAAGGCAATGCAGGCACGGACTTGTGGCTTCTCGAGGCACGGGGTATCAACCCTGTGGATGCACAAGAGTGTGGTGGCACAGGCATGTGTCATAATGCTCGGTTACAGAGGCACGGTTGTGAAGTCTCAGGAGTCACGCGGGAGTGGCATCGGGACTGTATAAGAGTCACAGTGCATCTCACGTTAGGCACGTGGGTGCGGGCACGGAAGGCATGGAAGTGAAGCCACCACAGGCATGTACGTGCACGCTCTGGGTGGACAAAAAATGTGGTCGCAGAGTCATGGGTCCGACTACTTGGTTAGAGAACCACGGTTGTGAAGTGTCGTGTGTGTGGCATGACGGGCCCCATAAGAGTCACGGCAAGTGTCACGTGGATGTAGGCACATGAGGCACGACATTGAAGGCACGGGAGGCATGGATGCAGGTACAGGAGGCACTGAAGTAAAGCCACTACAGTGACGGACATGAGGCACTTAACTTGAAAACAGTTACAATCAAGGGACAAGGGACAGAGAAAATCTGGTGTAATTACCAGGTTTGAGCTCTCAGTATGCTCGCAGTGTTTCAATCGTTTCAGGTATTCTAGTTAGCGATATGGCAGGTATAGTACGTTTAAGCACATATCGTGTGGCAAAAATTCTGTAGCGGGGAGCAGTAGTGTTTCTATAAAATCCCGTGTGTACGGTACTTCAATTTTTTAGACAAGTTGATTTTGGCTAGTGCAAAACTCGGTTGTTGCGGTGGCTAGGGTTGCTATCGCTGGAAATGGAGAAATCATGACGATCTACCTCGAGGAATGCAATGGGATAGATTAGTATTTACCTTCGATTTCTTGTGTTCGACTTCTCGCCTCCATTGGTCTATTCTGTCCGTTCCTCTTTTTTTGTTGTGATCTTCGCTGCCAGTGTTGAAGTCCTTGCTTTGTCGCTGTCGGGTGGTACTTTATGTTGTTGGGCGCACCGTTTGACGTTGTGTTTCTCGAAGAGGAGGGCGGTTGGCGAAGTGCGGTGGCGGTTGTTTTGTGAGGGGAACTCTACTTCGAATTTGGGCCCGTGTGTAGAACGGAGGAGGAGATTGTGTGTGAGTGCGGAATGTTTTAAGATTTACTGTGGAAAAGAGGAAGCAAGAGAGTAGTGGAGTTGGGAGAGATGGAAATGGTGGAACCGTCTGTAATCTTCGACGGTCCGATTTTAGCATCAAGATTCGTCCCGACTGGCTGTGGTTTTCTTCTTCGCTATAGCATCTTAATAGATGTGTGAGGCATGGAACACCAGGCTCTACAGGAAAACAAGCGCGGGTTCTCAAGGATACACAAAAAATGTGGGAGCAGTGGCATGGGTTGGAATACGCAGTTAGAGAGGCACATGTTTCAAGTTTCTAGAGCCACGGGCGACTATTACTACAGGGGCCGGAGGCACGGAAGTGAATGCACCACAAGCATCCAGAGGAGGCACGTGGAGCGAGTAGGGGAGGTGAGGTCCGAATAACCAGTTAGAGGGTTACGGTTTTGAAGTGTCCAGAGCCACGGGGGTGTGACACCATGAGGCATGCAATAGTCATGACAAGTGCCCAAATGCTCGGTTAGAGATGCACGGTTGTGACGTCTGTGAAGCGACAATGGCGTGGTACCGTGACCACGTAAGAGTCACGGGGCCTAACACATTAGGCACGTGGATGTAGGCATGGAAGGCACGTTAGTGAAGGCACAAGAAGCACGGAAGTGGGGTTTCTCGAGGAGAACAGGTGTCGTCGCTGTCGATGCACAAAAGTGCGGTACGAGTGGCATGCTTCAGAATACGCGGTTAGGGAGTCACAGTTGTGACGTCTCTAGTGTCACGCATGTCTGGCATCACGGTAAGGGCGTGGGGCTTCGCGAGGCACTAGTCTCAACCCTCTACATGCATGGTGGTGTAGTAGGAGAGGCATGCTTGCTGATACTGAGGTAGGGAGGCACCATTGTGGATGCACGGGTGTGAAGTCTCCAAGGGTACGGGTGTGTGCCTCTCTACAACGCTGTGTGCATCTGGCGTGAGTATAAGTTCGAATACTCACCAAGACGGTCACTGCTTCTACACAAGGGTGTCGTAGCAGTGTCACGCGTGCGAATACTCAGTTAGAGAGGCACAGTTGTGAAGAGTCGAGAGCCACGCGGGTGTGATACCACAAGCACGTAGAGGACACGGTGCATGTCACGTGAAGCACGTGGGTGGACGCACGTGAGGCACGGAAGTGAAGCGTCTACAAGCACGGAGGTGCAGTATGGAAAGGTGCATGCAATTCAACGTAGTAGCCAACGCAGTGCACACTATATATGCGGGCCAGTGTAGTAGGTGCTTAAATGGCGTATGCACAAACATTTGTACGTCCTTAAGAATTTGTACGTGCTTAAACGGACCGCTTTGCGGTTGCTTTTTCCCAGCAACCATGAGCACTGCCTCCTGGCGGTTGCCCCAACGCACTGCAAAGGCAAGCGCATGTCTACCGCCCACACTACCCCGACGAGGTCACGTCCAACTGCCTCCTCCACGACCCAAACCTTGCCACAAAAAGACAACTCCACTTCCATAGCCGCTCAATTCCAAAAACACCATTGCTGCTCCATCTCAACTAGCAACTCCCCACAATCTCTGTCTCAAGCTCGCCATCACTGGAGGATTGTAATGGCGGAGGAACCTTCTGCCAAGCGTCCCCGTGGTGAGACGTCCAGCCAGAGCATCGAGATCGACGACGTTCAGGTCCCTGGTCAAAAGCTCGACTACAGCAAGTACCTCAAGGCGGTTGACATCCATGGCAAGGAGAAGCTGGATGTCCTATGCACCCAGCAATCTAGACGGAGCCGACAAGATGATCACCAGGATCAGGAAGAGGGTCGGCGGCTTGTACCCTCTGTACATCGACGTTGATGTCGAGTATACCAGGGAAGACGAACCTACCCAGAGGGCAGCGGTTCTGCAGTTATGCGTGGAGGAACTCTGTCTGGTATACCACATCACCGTGGCAACAAAATGGTGAACCATCCTACAAAACCAACCTCTTCATGCTTCTGTTTAATTTTCTATGCACCCTAAAATTTGATTAAATTGGTTTATGAACATGATGTACTAGTGAAGTTTCTGAAGTGGATGCAGTAGAATAGATTTTGAACCTGATGCACCAGATCAGTTTATTTTCTGAACTTGATGTTCTAGTGCAGTTTCTATTCTAGTGTAGTTTCTGTTCTTGATGCTATAGTATAGTTTCTTGAATTGATGTGGTAATGTGGCTAAGAAGTAGATAGGTCATTGACTAAAGTGTGAATACCAAAAGAAAAATAACATGTTGTGCTTGTATTTAATTTCTGAACTTTGTATAGTAGTTTCTGAAATTTTTTCATCCATGAATTATACTCTATAAGCATGTATCCCCCTTGTAGGCCCAAGAGCATGCGCCCGTTCCTGACGGAGGACAGGTTCTACACCTTTGCCGGCTTCAGTATTGAAGGTGACAAAGAGAAGCTGGGGAGATCGGGTTTGGAGATCAACCCCAACAAGTACATCGACATCCAGTGCAAATGGAGAGTTCCGTTCAAGGAAAGAAAGAGGTTCCACCCTTTGGCTGATGTTGCATGCAGTGTGATCCACCCATTCTACAACAAGATGAAGAAGAAGATTGACAGGGATGAAGACCATAAACTATGGGGTATCAACCCACTGCCAGATTACCTCATCGAGTATGCATCGATAGATGCGTACGCCACCTACGAGTCGTGGAAGAGAATTGAAAACATCAGAGAAGGTCTGGAGAGTGCAAAATTGGCACATAAGAACTATGATGATCCCTACTACGGCTACTAGTGATGACGAAAATTTAAGAATCTTGCCTTGGAGTTGCGTGTGTTTCTGCTTGTCCTTTCTACTGTTTCAAGTTTGTAGTTTACTTCTGTTAGAATGAACGAGTTTCTAATGTCATGTGTACTAGGTTAAACAAGGTTGCTTATATCAAGTTCGTAGTTTACTTATGTGATTCAACCAGTTATTTAGCTTGCTTAGTAGTATGTTTATTCCGCAATCATGTCCTTCGAAGTAGTTATGTTGCTCTTCACTCTAAGTACAACAAAATACGAAGCAGTCTTGGGACGCTAAGTACAGTTTTGTTGTGCACACAAACACGGGTTCTCGAGGATACACAAAAAATGTGGGAGTGGTGGCATGGGTCATAATACGCAGTTAGAGAGGCAAAGGTTTCATGTTTCTAGAGCCACGTGCGTCCATTACTATAGGGGCCGGAGGCATGGAAGTGAAGGCACCTCAAGCTTACAGAGGCACAAAAGTGAATGCACCACAAGCATCCAGAGGAAGCATGTGGAGCGAGTAGGTGAGGTGAGGCCCGAATACTCAGTTAGAGGGGTCACGGTTTTGAAGTGTCCAGAGCCACGGGGGAGTGACACCATGGGGCATGCAATAGTCACGGCAAGTGCCCGAATGCTCAGTTAGAGATGCCCAGTTGTGATGTCTGTGAAGTGACATGGGCATGGTACCATGACCACGTAAGAGTCACGCGGCATGACACGTTAGGCACGTGGATGTAGGCATGAAAGGCACGATAGTGAAGGCACGGGAGGCACTGAAGTGGGGTTTCTTGAGGCGAACAGGTGTCGTCCATGTGGATGCACAAAAGTGTGGTACCAGTGGCATGCTTCAGAATACGGAGTTAGGGAGTCACGGTTGTGAAGTATCTAGTGTCACGCATGTCTGGCATCATGGTCGGGGCGTGGGGCTTCGCGAGGCACCGGTCTCAACCCTCTGCATGCATGGTGGTGTGGTAGGAGAGGCATGCTTGCTGATACTGAGGTAGGGAGGCACCGGTGTGGATGCAGATGTGTGAAGTCTCCAAGGGTACGGGTGTGTCCCCCTCTACAATGATGTGTGCATCTGGCGTGAGTACAGGTTCGAATACTCACCAAGACTGTCACTGCTGCTACACAAGGGTGTCGTAGCAGTGTCATGCGTGCGAATACTCAGTTAGAGAGGCACGGTTGTGAAGAGTCCAGAGCCACGGGGGTATGATACCACAAGCACGTAGAGGACACGTTGCATGTCACGTGAAGCACGTGGGTGGACGCACGTGAGGCACGAAAGTGAAGCGTCTACAAGCACGGAGGTGCAGTATGGAAAGGTGCATGCAGTTCAACGTAGTAGCCAACGCAGTGCACACTATCTATGAGGGCCAGTGTAGTAGGTGCTTAAATGGCGTATGCATAAACATTTGTACGTGCTTAATCAGGCCGCTTTGATGGTTGCCTTTTCCCGACAACTGTGAGCACTGCCTCTCGGCGGTTGCCCCGACGCACTGTGGCGGTGAGCGCATGTCTACCGCCCCCACTACCCCGATGAGGCCGCGTCCAACTGTCTCCTCCACGACCCAAACCTTGCCACAAAAAGGCAACTCTGCTTCCATAGTCGCTCAATTCCGAAAACACCATTGCCGCTCCATCTCAACTAGCAACTCCCCACAATCTCTGTCTCAAGCCCGCCATCGCTGGAGGAGGGTAATGGCGGAGGAACCATCTTCCAAGCGTCCCCGTGGTGAGACGTCCGACCAGAGCATCGAGATCGACGACGTTCAGGTCCCCAGTCAGAAGCATGACTACAAAAGGCACCTCAAGGAGGTTGACATCCATGGTAAGGAGAAGCTGGATGTCATATGCACCAGCAATCCAGACGAAGCCGACAAGATGATCAGCAGGATCATGAAAGAGGGTCTGCGGCTTGTACCCCCAGCACATCGGCGTTGATGTCGAGTATACCAGGGAAGACGAACCTCAGCAGAGGGCAGCGGTTCTGCAGTTATGTGTGGAGGAACTCTGTCTGGTATACCACATCACCGTGGAAACAAAATGGTGAACCATCCTACAAAACCAACCTCTTCATGCTTCTATTTAATTATGTATGCACCATGAAATTTGATTAAATTGGTTTATGAACTTGATGTACTAGTGAAGTTTCTGAAGTAGATGCGGCAGAATAGATTTTGAACCTGACGCACCAGATCAGTTTATTTTCTGAACTTGATGTTCTACTGTAGTTTTTGTTCTAGTGTAGTTTCTGTTCTTGATGCTATAGTACAGTTTCCTGATTTGATGTGGTAATGTGGCTAAGAAGCAGATAGGTCAGTGACTCAAGTCTAAATACCAAAAGAAAAATAACATGATGTTCTTGTATTTAATTCTGAACTTTGCATTGTAGTTTCTAAAAAAATGCATCCATGAATTATACTATACTAGCAAAAATGCCCGTGCGTTTCAACGGGAGAAACAAATCCTTACACGTCCCTACCGACCCATCTTCATTACCACTTCTTCCCTTCACCATCATTATTAATGGTGGTCTTGTTGTGCGCATATTCATAATGAACATGATCAATCCCAAGGTGAAGAGCTTGATCATCATACTCGAGCATGCTGCTTGGAGAGCCCCTTCCCGTGCCGACTTGTAATTTTGCGGACTTGTAATGATGGTGAGTTATTTTCTCAACTACACTTGGTGCATGCACCATCACCACACCCATGCTCCCTAGCACAACACATGTGCTTTGCAACGGGGAAAACACTGGTCCATATGATCCAGAATCGGTCTGGTCAAGGAACTGTCCCCCTACATAGTTAAGATCAAATTTAGGTATAATGGGGTCTAACATTAAATATAAGTTTATGAATAAGTTCAGGTTTAGACGTTTCATGAAGCATCTAAAAGAAATCTAGCAAGTGTGAATAAATAAATAAATAAATAAAGGAGAGATCGCATGGAGAATTTCGATAGTGAATGTCCTCCTTCGCCTCTCTTTCCTTCTTTTCTCTCTCTCATGGAATTAGCCTATCTTTCCTTCTTTTATTTACACCCACTTCGCCTCTTTTTCCTTCTTTTCTCTCTCTCATGGAATTAGCCTGTTTCCTTCTTTTATTTACACCCAATATATAGAAGATTGGCCTCTTTCCCTCTTAATTGATATGCACCTCGTATAGCCTCTCTCTTTCCTTCCTTATTTCTATCCACGTCGCCTCTCTTCCTTTCCTTTCCCTCTCGTGTCAATTAGCCTCTCTTTACTTGTTTATTTCTCATGTAATCAGCCTCTTTGTTTGTTCTCGACTTGCTGATATTTCATGTAATTTTCAAAGTATATAAACGTGTAGGAATAACTCCAAGGTAGCGAGGTAGTACTATTCAACAGTCGTACATTAGCCTAGTTGGTTGACCATCTCAAACAATAGGTGAGGTCTTGAGTTCGATCTCACGCACAATCAATAATTTGCATATTGGAGGTCACGGGTTCGACTCTGTCGGCCACACTTTTTTGAACTCGTTAGTTTTGCATGTGTGCTGGAGGGCCCAACTACTCATGGAGAAGAATAAAAATTCGATTGTAAGGCCCACTTCTATTCTGCTCATCGCCCCGTATCCACGAACAATGCACAGACGAATTTTTAGGAAACACCTCGATGGCTCACATAGGCTAACGACAAAGAAAAAAACCAAATTTAGTACCACCTCGCGTATATGTTTTAAATTTAAACTGAAAGCGTAAAATCATAGGAAGAAGCGTATTATGACGGCGAACCCAACAAAGTCAACCCGTGCTTTATTATTAAGGGAGAGACTACTACTACTATAGTACAAATGCCCGTGCGTTGCACCGGGCAAAAAAAAATTGTACCAGTGTTCATTTCTTATATTCAATTCCAATAAACATTGGAAATAAGGTTACACTCATATTGTTCGGAGCATGAAGTGTGGAAACCAGCCTAACTACCTTCGTCTATTGGAAGAGTAGTGGTGCATGAAATAGACCGTCAATTAGTTTTATCTTTTGCTTTTCTGGAAAACGCGAATATTTCTTTACTTTTTAAGAAACTGGACATTTTTTAACTTTTTAATTACAATTGGACCATGTTTTGAACCGAACATTTTATGAACACATGCATTTTTTGTTTTTTTAATGATTAATTTTTGAAACCAAGAACAATTATGAACACTCATTATCTTTCAAAAACTGACACTCAGTGGCAGTAACTGAAAAATGATTGTTGGTGTCCGGACCATGGAGAATAGAGTTAAGATATTCTATCGGGTGGAGATGAGTGGCGTATTTATTTTTAGTGGGACATACAGATGTTGGCACGTTCTATACTATTCGAGAGTTTAATAACTAATCTATTTCTTTTTGGAAATTTCAAAACATTTGAATGCAAATAGAGTTATACTATGTTGAATTTTTATATTTGTGAGTCTATGTTTGTACTGTGGTTTCCAAAAGAAGGTCTCCTTTAACCTTTGTATGCAACAATTTAATATGTCGTGTGTTGCACCAGAAGGAAAAAAATCACCACATGTTGTTAGTGATTCATTCATGTTGCCACTTTCCATGTTTGCCACCATCGTCAAAGATGATACAATTTTTGGCGTCCGCAGTCGAAAAAAGTTGATGAATCCACATTCATGTCCCTCAATGTTGCCTCAATCAGCATCACACTATCACCGGATGGGAGAGTAGTGGTGCATTGAAGTGTGATTGTTTATATACACAGTTATGTGTTAATATTCATAAGCAAAAGGGTTTTTCTATGCCGTTTTCCTTTTTAGAAAATGTTGGTTATCTGGTTTGCAAAATTATATTATGTTCCTTTTCTTTTTGCACTTCTTGGGCTTGGCCAGACACAAGTTTCTCATGTAGATTGCAGGATCTCTCTCTACAAAAACATGCACGCTTTGGAGAGAGCAGAACTGCACCCACGCATCTCTTTCTGTTCGACATCACGATAAAAAGAAGAAAAAGTTTCCTATCATAAGATCTAAGTGTGCCTATATCCAACGGCTTGGAAAGGTGACAGAGACTCCGTTAAATCTCAATCAACTGAAATTTAGCGAATCTATTTAAAATTAGTAGCTAAACTCATTAAAAAAGGGTAGCCAGTTCAAAGTAGCTATCACAATGGCCCATGCTACTGGCGAAAGGTGATGATCGACACCTTTTTAAGAAAACTTAGTCGGCACTTTTGTACAATTACAATAGTTCTTTTCGACAAACTAATTGTGTCAATGTTAACAAATACGAATCATATGCATAGCCAGCACAACTTCATACATAGATCCATTCATCGCCCACAATTGGTCCAATCCATCATTGCTGATTTAGTTAATCCATTTAATTATGAAAGCAAGGCAACATGCTTCTTTAGAGGAAGGTTAATATTTATTACTTAACTCAGATAATAAAAATACACAAAATCATATAATTACCTATTTTCTTGAGTTTAAATATTGTAGCACTAAACAACAAATTAAATTATTGTGACCGGATTTATCTTCCAGAGCACACACACATATATATACACAAGACATACATCTGCAAGTGTTTCTTACCGCTCATATCACCCTTGAGCTAAAGTTAGTGGGCCCAGCATAAAATTTGAAATGAGCATATGGCAAAACAGACACCTATAAAGAGTTCATTCTGTATGTCAGATATGTATAGTACGGTACATCGGGAAAATGCAGATGTTTAATTAGAGAAATATGTAAGTTGCAAAGTATAATTTAAGCCAATTTATCAAAGCTTCATACCCAAAATATAGACTTGCGAGGTATAGCGCCAAAAATACTCGAGTATGGGGACAACATTCAGACTGCATCAGAGTCATCAGTCTGTTCGCGGCGAAAATCACCATGTATGTCCGTCTTGCCTCCGGAGCTGCTAGCTAGCTCGTGAGCCTGGGTGTTGTACTTCCTTCTAGGATGATTGACATCACTAAGGAAAAGGGAAAGGCTCTTTATTTTTAATTACGCACACACCTGATCTTGGTCGCCCGATTCGCTAAATTTGCCCGATGCCGATTGTGCTATTCCCAGGTTTGGGATCCCGCTGCAGATTGGAAAAGACCTTCAAGGCATCTTTGATGTCACTCAGCGGAAGTCTCTTAATTTTTAATTATGAATTCGCCTGATTTTGCATTGTTTTTTAATGTGGACCAGGCTCAATTCAGCCCATGCTGGTGACGGGGTGGATAAAACGGCCCAGTCCAGTGATTGGGTGAGTACGAAATTTAGCACGGAAGGAAGGACGAAAACTGTTACGGACGAATTTACGAGCAAGTTAGAACAGTACTACCTCGTTTATATTACTATTTTGTCTCATTTTCTTCCTTTTTCCTTCCACGTATTCCTTATTCGAAGGATTTCCATTCTTATATTCCTTATTCTTGGATCCGGCTTGCCTGCTCCCTCCTCATGCTTCCATCCGTGCTCCCACTTCATCCTACGGCTATCTTTTCCCCTGATTTTAAGGGGGTGGGGCCAGGCTTTATTTTGTCCAATCAAATCAAGCCACATATGCGGGAGCACGGATCAGCACACAGGGAGGGAGCAGGCAAGTCTCGTCCCTTATTCTTTGTCTCCATTCATCTCCTTTCCTTATTTCTTGGTCTTAACCCTTTCATTCCTCCTTTGCATATTAATTCCTAAGACAACTCCTTGATACCAGGAATCTTGAAAACATATATAAATTGGAAGAAATTTATGTAATGGGGCGATGTGGGATTTTGTATAGCGTCGGAGTTGTGCAACGTTGATGGGTCGCCCCGTAGTCTTTCATTTGGTATAAGGGGCAATATGGAACTAATAGAGAAGCAATCCTATTTCAATACACAAGGTGATTTGGTCTAGTTGGCCAGGACCTGTAGGTAGCAAACGTGAGGTTGTGTGTTCAAATCCCACATCAACCACTATTTTTCTGCTGGGCCAGATGTTGAAAAGCAGACTACAGCAGGGCTTTATATTACGATTTTGTCCATACAAATTGTAAAAACGTATTATGACATGAGAAGAAATCGTATTGTGATGGTGAATCCGACAAAGTTAATCCGTGCTTTATTATTAGGGAGAGATAAGCATGTATCCTCCTTGCAGGACCAAGAGGCTATGCCCGTTCCTGACGGAGGACATGTTCTACACCTTTGCCGGCTTCAGTATTGAAGGTGACAAAGAGAAGCTGGGAAGATATGGTTTGAAGATCAACCCCGACAAGTACATCAACATACATCCCACATCAACCACTATTTTTCTGCTGGGCCAGATGTTGAAAAGCAGACTACGGCAGGGCTTTATATTACGATTTTGTTCATATAAATTGTAAAACCGTATTATGACATGAGAAGAAAGCGTATTGTGACGGTGAACCCGACAAAGTTAATCCGTGCTTTATTATTAGGGAGAGATAAGCATGTATCCCCCTTGCAGGACCAAGAGGCTACGCCCGTTCCTGACGGAGGACATGTTCTACACCTTTGCCGGCTTCAGTATTGAAGGTGACAAAGAGAAGCTGGGAAGATATGGTTTGGAGATCAACCCCGACAAGTACATCAACATCCAGTGCAAATGGAGAGTTCCGTTCAAGAAAAGAAAGAGGTTCCACTCTCTGGCTGATGTTGCAGGCAGCGTGATCCACCAATTCTACAACAAGATGAAGAAAAAGATTGACAAGTGTGAAGACCATAAACTACGGGGTATCAACCCACTTCCAAATTACCTCATCGAGTATGCATCGATAGATGCGTACGCCACCTACGAGTCATGGAAGAGAATTGAAAACATCAGAGAAGGTCTGGAGAGTGCAAAAGAGGCAGAGAAGAACTATGACGATCCCTACTACGACTACTAGTGATGACGAAAATTTAAGAATCTAGCCTTGAGTTGTTTGTCTTTTCTACTGTTTTGAGTTTGTAGTTTACTTGTGTTAGAATGAACCAGTTTCTAATGTCATGTGTATCAGGTTAAACAAGTTTGCTTATGTCAAGTTCTTAGTTTGTTTATGTGATTGAACAAGTTATTTAGCTTGCTTAGTACTATGTTATGCAGCAATCATATCCTTTCAAAGTAGTTGTGTTGCTCTTCACTCTTTGTACAACAAAATGTAAAGCAGTCTTGGGATGCTAAGTATAGTTTTGTTGTGCACAGAAGTGAATGCACCACAAGCATCTAGAGGAGGCACGTGGAGCGAGTAGGAGACGTGAGGTTCTAATACTCAGTTAGAGGGGCATGGTTTTGAAGTGTCCAGAGCCACGGGGGTGTGACACCATGGGGAATGCAATAGTCAAGGCAAGTGCCCGAATGCTCGGTTTGTGATGCACGGTTGTGACGTCTGTGAAGCGACACGAACTTGGTGCCGCGACCACAAAAGAGTCATGGGGTGTGACATGTTAGGCACGTAGATGTATGCACGAAAGGCACGGTAGTGAAGGCACAAGAAGCACGGAAGTGGGGTTTCTCGAGGAGAATAGGTGTCATCCCTGTGGATGCATAAAAGTGTCGTACCAGTGGCATGCTTCAGAATACGTAGTTAGGGGGTCACGGTTGTGAAGTCTCTAGTGTCACGCGTGTCTGGCATCACGGTAGGGGCGTGGGGCTTCGTGAAGCACCGGTCCCAACCCTTCGGATGCATGGTGGTGTGGTAGGAGAGGCATGCTTGCTGATACTAAGGTAGAGAGGTACCGTTGTGGATGCACAGGTGTGAAGTCTCCAAGGGTACGAGTGGGTGGCACCACAGGCATTGGTTCGAATATTCATTTAGAGAGTCGCGCCTGTACTTAGGCCAGATGCTCACAGCGCTATATGTTTGTGGCATTCGGAGCACACAGTTTCACAGAGGCAAAACATCAAAGTCACGGGCGATCACGCGTGAGGAGTATGTAGAGTCGTGGCGCACGCATGTCTAGGGACGCACTTGGGGATTCATGGGGCATATGGTTGTCAACCATCTGGATCGACAGTTGTGAAGTGTCTAGCAGTACCGGCTTGTGTTCGAATACTCGGTTACAGAAGAAACAAGGAACTACATGAATAAAAAGAGTATGTTGCTTCGTTATCACAGTATGAGGTGCGGTTAAACTATTTTCTTAGGTTTCGATGGAGCTAGGCTCGTTCGCTTATCAACAACTTTTAGAGTATGATGTTCTCGTAGATCTTTCTAATCTCATCACCCATTGCGTTGGGATGGGTTTCATTCTGATCGCTAAATAACAGCCTGGATATTTGTTCTGCTTTCCATTGTGTTGTGTCATCCTATAAAAAGTTCAGTAGAACAAAGAGAAAAAACACATCAGAATTAGTTCATGCAGTTGCATGACATCTAGCAGATTTAGTGCGAGTTTTCCGCGAAAACTTACGTCAAAATTGTCTATCTCTTCGACGAAGTCATTGCCATCAAAGAGATACGCGAACCTTAGAACAGCAAACAGAGTTTCACCTTTGTTTACCTTTGGAACGCCCTGTAAAAAATGAATGCCCCATCTACCCTTTTCCATTTTGAATTTTTCACCGAGTAATACTTCGTATACTTCTTTAAACCTGGGCACCTGGGAATTGCAATTTGTTTTTGTTTTAGAGAGACATGTAGTGTAATTTGTAAAACTGAAAGATGATGTTATTTACAATTCTTACCAGTTTGTCTTTGTGGTTGTGGTATTTCTTATGCTCCTTTTCTTTGTTGGCTTTGTCGATTTCCATCTCAGCAATTGTATTACTTAGTCGGCCTTTATGCACCTCTCGATCACGTTGAATTTTTAGGTATTCTTGCCTCTTCAATTCTTCAAGAGAGGTTTCTTCTGGTTCGATGATTTGAAGTTTCCTTGTATAGCTGTCGAGGACGAATAGTGTGTACCGGTCTTCCTTTTCGACAGGCATGAATACCTGCGGTACAAAAGTTTTATTATTAGAGGAGAGTTTAGAATATAGTATTCTATTTGAAATGCTTATTTTTATTTTGTTGTATGGAAAATGCTATTACCAGTTTTTGCTGTTTTCAGCTTCTCTGATTGGCATTCCTTAAGGTGCAAGGGAACCAAGTTATCCTTCTCTCGTATGAAATCATCTCTGAATTTTGTCGTAGTTTTTGTTTTATCCCTTAAACGCAGTATATGCTGCAGGCAAAAAATAAAATACGATAAAAACGAGTTAGAAAAAAACATATCGATACCAAGAGATTAAACAGTCGTTGACAAAAGATGAGTTTAGATGATCATTGTGGTTTTTTTAATTTACCTCTGCAAAGCTTGGGCCTAGTAATAGTCTATGTCTTTTGATTGTATTTTGGTTGCTTTCCCATGCTTTTGCTAACTCATCGAGCACCTTCTTTTCCATACCTTGATGTTTTATCTTGTTTGCAGGCCCAAATACTTCCTCCAGGTTTGATCCAGTAAGAGATGTGTTGTCACTCTGTGAATGACTTCGCGGGTATACTACTTTTCTGCTTATAGGCATGACAGTAGAATATTTTTTGTTGAGAAAGTAATAAACTAGGAAGCCGATAAACAGGAATTTAAGGTTCTTTTTAGTTTGTTGTCTTATTTGTCTGATTGCCGCCTGACTTTAGCTAATTTCAGGTGCAAAAATAACCAAGTCACCTTTTGAATTTATTCTACCATGTGTCACTCATGACTATCTCATAGAGCTCGTTTGCCTTATCCACGTGTTTAAATGAATGCCGATGTCGCGGGTATTTCTTGCTGCTCCCTGATTGATGCAGGTGTTTTTCATCTCGCTCTGTCAAAACAGATAAAATTTTATGGCTGTTGTTTCTGAAAGAAATATTTGAAGCTCTTGTCATGTTGACTGATGGTAAAAATGAAAATCGTTATATTACCTTTCATGGGCGAAAAAAGGTTTATTGTCTCTGGTTTGAACTCTTGAGTTTTGCAGGATGTTGATGTGTTTTATTTGGTTGGTTTTACCAAATATGAGTGTGAATACGTACTCTGGTTTCCATTTCGCATCCACCTTGCTGGGCTGCAGGCATGTCAAAATGTATGGTTTATAGTTACGTGTTGTCCACCATTGTGAATAAACTAATTACGGTAATGAAGAAATCAAGTTATTCGACATGTATGTACTAGTAACTTACATGAAAATCATCTCTGTCCTTGACCAGCTCCTTCCCATTCCAGTATTTTGCAAATTGGGCCATGAAGTGCCCGCATTATGTGCCCTCTTGCTTTGGTGTGCAGACCATGTGAGGCCTTTCTGCTATCCTTTCCCAGTCTGGTTGGTTCTTGTGTTTTAGTTGGTGATACTTGTTCATTAGTACGAACATCCTTCTCATCTGTGATTGCATTTTGGTTTTGTTGTTTGGGTGCGGCATTGAGAAAAGTAAGTGTATCATACTATCATGAGGAAAAGAATAAATCAATGTACAGAAGTGCATACCAGTTCTGCTAGATGCACATGGTGTTCACTCCAAGACCAATCGGCGTACTTAGTTCAGTGAGTCAAGAATGTCGATGCTACCTCTATACTTGTTCAATACATAGAGCGTGTAGTGGTTGTCTGTGTGCTGAGGTATCATGGTCTACGTTGAGAGAGGAGATCATTGTTGATGTAAAAAATAAATTTCACTTAATTGTTGAAGCTCGAGGATAATAAGTCATGTGTTCAGTAATAATTCTGAGCTTACCATCTTCAAATGTAGGATGTTTTTACCTCTCACGAGGCATTCAAATCCTTCAAGTGCATCATCCTCGTTGAATTCTGATAGCTCTCCTTTTTTATAATTCAGACTGAGCACCAGCTTCAAGAAAGTGAGTGTGTGGTTTTAGTTAAATATTCTGTCATAGTAATGACAGTGGTGTTTTTGTGGGTGAGGTATGCATACATTTGTGAATTCTGCAGGGAGTACAATTGTGTCGTCTAGGTTGAATTGTTCCTATTCTGTCCATTTGTGCAGTAACACGTTTAGCATGGAGCCCTCCATTTCTGTATCTCCTTTTCCTGCTTGTTCCATGAAAGATTTTCCTGAAATGTAGCCTTGGCGCTTTGAGCTTTTATATAGCTGTTCTGTGCAAGCAAGGAGGGTTTAGAACTAGGTGAGTGAATGGTTAGTTGGATGTTAGAGAATCTGCAGCTCTCTGTAATTGTTTCCATGGAACTAGGATTATCTGCTTACCCTCTGCATTCTTTCTGTCCTTGTCAGCTCATCAGATATCTATAGAGTTGCATGGCCTTTTCTTTGTAAATGAATTCTCCTGGAATAAGTGATGCAACCTTGACTTTCTTAGATTCCTTGCTTGCTTGCTTGAATGGTCTCTTAACTGAGATTATGTTTGCTGAGCTGATCTCTGATGATTGAATCGTTGAGGGTTTTGGGGAACTTGTCTGCACTCTTGCAAGATGCCTTGCCTTTTTCTTGTCGTGACCGAACTATGCCTGCTCGTTAAGATACCCAGATGTCGGCGTTCCCTTTTCTATGTTGTTTTTTGCGATCCTTGGTTCTAGCCAGACTAAAGTATCGTGTTTCCTCTTATGAAGTATCTTTTATACTAAATCCTTCTCTTTCTGCTTCTTTTCTTCTTGTGCATGTTTCGCCTCGGGTGATGTTACTGACATGCGATCTTCGCCAATAGTGTTCTTGTTCTGTTTGGAAAGCTGTTGTTGGCGAGTTGGCACGCTCTTTGTCGTGTTATCGACTTCTAAAGGAGAGCCTGTTATGTCTTTGGTCTTTTTATCTGGGGGTGGTCTGTCTGGTTCTATCGGTCGATCTTTCCATTCATATTCCTTTTGTAAATCAGTGTCTGGTTGCGCATGTTGTTCCCTCTGTAGATTAGCATCTGTCTGGGCATGTTCTTCCGTGAGTGCTTCTTCAGACACTTCGGTAGTATCCTTGCTGCTCACATGATAATCTTCTTTCTCCTCATCGCTGCTTGTGTCATTAATCTTAATAACTTTTAACTCTTGAGTGCTTGTCCGAATGTGCTCGGGAGTTGGAGGAATCTCTTCTTCTACTATGTCACAATGTATTCGTTCCATTTCTCTGTCTTCCATATCGACCTCACAGTTCAGCATATCTATTAAAATATAAAATAAAAACTTATTTGTGTGCCTCTAAAAATTAGATGAGTAAATTTTTAGTTTGTTGTCTTTAGAAAGAGAAACCTGTGGTGTATTTGATTAACGACAGTGCGGTGGTATTTTTGTATTGGCTGATTATTTGATAGAGAATTTTCTTCCTCAACTATGGGACTTGTTCTTCTGTTAGTAGCACTGTTTCTCCATCGTCGATGTAGTGCTTCGCGTTCATGAACATATAGAACACACAGTCCAGTCTACAAGTGGAAGAATGATTGGTTATTGTCGCTGTCCAAAGATGTTTGGGCAGTTTAGATGAAGTTGCCCTAGCGTCCTATTTTTTATGAATTACGTTAATAATTGTTACAGTGAGTAAGGAAAAGGAGAAAGGTTTGTAGTGCTTACGTTTTTCCCTGAAGTGGCACCTGCATTTTGACCTTTTTGAAATGGTCAATACTTCTTGGAGATAGTTGGAGCCATGTGCTTAATTGCTTCCATATATTCTTTACTCTGCTTGTTACTGTGTTGAAGTAATCCATTGTGCCTAGATATTTAGTTTTTAAAGAGTCAAGAAGTTCAAAGCGCTCTTTTTTCATGTTAATTGAAACAATGAAGTAGTGTCCCATAGATCGTTGTTGTACAACCCCGCCTATGCAAACTGGTAGAAAGAACTGCAAAATGCAAAATAAATAATTAAGGGACCCTTCTTAGATTTAGTCATTATTTGTTGATCGTAAGATGGAATTGTAGTGACGTGATTGTATCTCTTATCTCTAACATGAGACGTGCTTACCATGTCGAAATCTTGTAGTTGCTCTCCTTCTTCCACATCAAGAAATCGTTTAAGCCTTTTAGGCATTGTTTTATCTCTCATGTGTGCTTTGTCTTTATTTTTCAACTCCAATGGATCTTTCTGATTGGCTATGTGTATTGCTGCCTGCTTGTTTTGTCACATGTGCGTAAAAGAAATTTGTAAATTCAATTGTACAGAAAGGTTGATTTAACGATAGACTGATATTCATTATTGAAACTCGAGCTTTTGCCGTGATCTTTACTTATGGTGTTGTATATTGATAGAATCTTTCTCTTTGTGCGCCTGAGTTACTTTTTCAACATCTATAGCATGACTTCGATGGTTTCGCTGCACACTGCCTTTCCAATCTCGAAGCTTTGTGCTATGTGGCTGACCATTACTGTTGACCTCTCTGTATTTATTAAAATCTTGTCCCTGTAACATATATATATATACATATATACATGTAAAATGTTTAAGGAAGGATATCATTGGAAGAAAATAATTCTTTGCTACTAACATGAACTTACCCTTTGTCCTTATCCGCTGTCATGACGTTGTTGTACAGGTGTTCGATCCATTCCTCTTTCGTGCCTTCCTCGATGGCCGGGTTTTGCATGATCGATGGTTCACTTTCTGTTTGAGTGCCATCCTGGGTTACCATCATGTTTGTGGCACTGTTGCCCTTTGCTTCTTTGCTTGTGACCTTGTGCATGTATTGTTTAGGTTCCTGAGTTATCATGCAAAAGCATGGTTAATAAATAAATAAATAAATAAATAAATATGCTCATTATTTTCATTGTAGCTTAGTGTCCATTCCCTAAGAAAAATACTCAAATGTTTAGTGTGTCTTTGGACTTTTTTATTGTAGCTTCACCTTTTCAGTCGTTTCTACTGCTGCTGCCTCTTCGACCTTTCCTTCGCCAAGTGGAGGTTTTTGGACCTCCTCTGGATCTTTGTCGTTTTGCTCATCTATGGTGTCATCATTTTTGTCTTGTCTCTATTGAGACATAGTGGTAAGTAAATGAGATTGCATTTGTGTCTGTGTTCACTGAAATTTCTAATTTCCTAAAAGCAGCTTATCTGACTTCACCTTTTCGATCTTTTGCGCCATTTCCATCCTTGTTATTTCTTGCCCGGAAAGTGAAGGTTTTCTAGCTTGGTCTACAGCGGTGATGATGTCTGCCGTTGGAAGAACAACTTCTGCTTGTTCCATTCCCTTATGTTGTTGTGTTTGTTGGTCTTGAATGTTGGTGCTCTCCTATGTTTCTTGCATCTGTCGGAACGCAAAAAGTAATTAAAATGTGTCTGCGTATCTGTCTGTGGATCTATTTTTTTATATTCTATCGAAAGTGGTTTTGTAGGTTGACCTCTACATTCATTGTCTCTGGTGTCGTGCCTATCACTTCTTCTTTGTCTTCTGAAGTTTTTGTACATTGTTGAGCGGTAGCAGCACTTTCTATTGCTTGTTGAGGCACATCTTCTGCTTCATTTCTTTCTTTCTTCTGTTCAGTCAAAAAATGCAAATAAAGATTGGACTTCATCTATGCATGCATAACTTTTTTCTTTTAATGTTGTAGGAGCAGGTGCGTGTAACTTTGCCTCTTTGGTCTTTGATGCTGGTGGGATCTCTTCTCGGTTGTGTTTGTCATGTGAATACTGCTCTTTGGCCGGCATACTGGGTACCATTTGAGTCACCACTTGCCCTTGTTTTTTGGTTTGCTCCGTTTTTACTCCTTGATGTTCTTTGGCATGAGCGTCCTCATTTGTTTCCTACGTTTCATGAAAGGAAAAGCATGATTCACTCCTTCTAATTCTTGTATTACTGTGACAGGTTGTACTGGGCAGTACATTTCTTATAAATTTTGGGAAAATGGTTCTTGTTGAATTTTACGTTTGCGCCGGTGGTTGGGATATCCGTTTGTGCGTCCACTTTTTCTTTGCCATGTATACCAGCCTTGGGTGTGTCATCAGGTGGAGTGTCCGAGGCTTTCTCCCCCATATCGGTCATCTGGAATGTTGTTGTGCTGAAAAGCTCTTGTCCATCAGCTTCCTCTTTAGCATGGGCATCCTCTTCCCTTTGGTGTGCTTGTAATACCTGATAGTTGAAACAATATGAGTTAACGGTATTGGGCAAAGTGGGTTTGGAAGTTTTACCTCTCCTTTGTTGTTTTCTTCTTGTTTTTCTGCCGCGTTGTTAACGGTTGATGGTTGATCAGCCCGTGCCTCGTTTGCAGGACCGCCGACATGATACTTGTCTAGCTAAGTGTATATTTTGTTGCAGATTTGTTAGTTAACTCAAAACCGTATCTAGTTTAGAAAGAAGAGAGTTATTAGAAAGAATAGACTGATTTTTTACACTCACGTCTTTGCTGGCTCCGATCCTGTTCATCTCTTGTACTGCTCCTATTGGCATTCTTGAGGGAGCATTGTCTGTTGTGAGGTTGCTTGTTCTATTGCTTGCATCCTCTTGCTCCATGTTCTTGATGACATGCTGTTGTTGGGCTTTATGTTGGGGAGGAGTTCTGTTGCTTTGTCCCTAATAGTATGGAAGACAGATTTTTTAAATTCAAGTTTGAAAGCATCGCTTTCGAGTCACATGGATGATGTATTTGTTCTCATTTACCTGTTTCTCATGTCGATTCTCTGCTTCTGCAGCTACTTTTCTACCTTGGTCTTGCTGTCCTTCGGCACTTGCTGTGTTGGTTGATACGTGCTCCTTGCTTTGCTCTTTTTGCACCTTGTTATGTTCTTTTGTCTCAGTTTATCAAAGCATATATTCCAACTCCGAGATGCTTACACTAGTCCATAGATGGATCGTTGGAGCTTGCTCACTTTGTTAACACCTTTAGGATCAACAAAACCTTCTGGTTGCATCATATACAACTCTTCTTTAAGAAATCTATTAAGGAATGCAGTTTTGACATCCATTTGCCAGATTTCATAAAATGCGGCAACTGCTAACGTGATTTGAACAGGCTTTTAAGCATCAATACAAGTTAGAAAATCTCATCGTAGTCAACACCTTGAACTTGTTGAAAACATTTTTGTGGCAATTCGAGCTTTGTAGATAGTAACACTACTATCAGCGTCTGTCTTCCTCTTGAAGATCCATTTATTCTCAATGACTCACCGATCATCGGGCAAGTCAATCAAAGTCCATACTTTGTTCTCATACATGGATCCCATTTGAGTTTTCATGGCCTCAAGCCATTTTGCGGAATCTGGGCTCATCATCGCTTCCTCATAGTTCATAGGTTCGTCATGGTCTAGTAACATGACTTCCAGAACAGGATTACCGTACCACTCTAGTGCGGACCGTACTCAGGTTGACCTACGAGGTTCGGTAGTAACTTGATCTGAAGTTTCATGATCATCATCATTAGCTTCCTCACTAATTGGTGTAGGAATCACTAGAACTGATTTTTGTGATGAACTACTTTCCAATTTGGGAGAAGGTACAAATACCTCATCAAGTTCTACTTTCCTCCCACTCACTTCTTTCGAGAGAAACTCCTTCTCTAGAAAGGATACATTCTTAGCAACAAAATATCTTGCCTTCGGATCTGTGATAGAAGATGTACCCAACAGTTTCTTTTGGGCATCCTATGAAGACGCACTACTCCGATTTGGGTTTGAGCTTATCAATTTGAAACTTTTTCACATAAGCATCGCAACCCCAAACTTTAAGAAACGACAGCTTTGGTTTCTTGTCAAACCATAGTTCATACGGTGTCATCTCAACGGATTTAGTTGGTGCCCTATTTAACGTGAATGCAGCTGTCTCTAATGCATAACCACAAAATGTTAGTGGTAAATCGGTAAGAGACATCATAGATCGCACCATATCCAATAAAGTACTGTCAAATCACGGGTTCCAGCAAAACCCTTAAGTTTCGAACATAGGGGTGCACGCGAAGATCTCCCCCCCCCCCTATCAATCCGTGTTCTAACTTAGCTAAGATTTCACGAACTAACTCAATGAACTCGCAACGCAAAGGACACAAGATTTATACTGGTTCGGGCCACCGTTGTGGTATAATACCCTACTCCAGTGTGGTGGTGGTGGATTGCCTCTTGGGCTGAGGATGAACAGTACAAGGGGAAGAACAGCCTCCTGAGGTTGAGGTGTTCTTGTGCTTAGCTAAGTGGTTGTTGTTTTTGGGTGGATTCGAGACGAGTTCTTCATGCCTCCTGCTATGGTGGCTAATCCTATTTATAGAGGCCATGGTCCTCTCCCCAAATATTGAGCGGGAAGGGAGCCAACAACGGCCAATTCGAAAGGGCACAACTAGTACAAGCTATCCTGACAAAAGCAGTCTTCACATGCCAAAGGCTCTGGTGGTGACGCCGTCTTGGGCTCCACGGTGACATCCGTCTTGTCGTCCTTCTGGTCTTGGTCTCGTTGCACCAATATGGAAACCTTTGCTTGATGCCTCGGTACTCCGCGCCTACGCTTGCCCCCTTAGCACCAAACAGGAAACAAGGACACTGCGCGCGCTAGCGCCCGCCTGGTCCCGATCGTCATGGCTTACGTCACGAGAACCTTACGAGGTTTGCCCGGCCTTGAACTCTCCGCCCCTCGCGAGCCAGCCTGGTGAGGCCACTCCTGAGGAGGTCTTGTGTCATCCGCGTCGCGAGGCTTGGGCCCTCGCGAGGGTCTTGATTCCTTGTTGATGAAGATGGGCCGTATAGGCCTGCTAGCAAATCCACGTCATGGGCCGCAGGCAGGCAAGTCTAGGGACCCCCGTTCCCAGAACGCCGACAGTAGCCCCCGGGCCCAAGGCGCGCTCGGGCTTGGCTTCAAGGCAAAGCCAAGGGCCAAGTGCAGAGCGCCGCGGGCCCCAATATCCTGTGGCCTCGGTCGACGCGTGGCGGTTGATTGGACGTGGGCGTCTCCGCTTCCCCACGCTGCCCCGGCAACTGCCCAACTGACAAGTCCCTGCGACATGCAAGGAAAATCAGCATTAATTGTCATCATGGGTGGTGCTGGTTGGCCTTCTCCTGGTATAAATGGGAGGGGGCGGAGCCCCCGTCACCCATCCTTCCTCTGCCTCTCCTACTTCTTCTTCTTCCTCGCTCCACTCCTTGCTTGTGCAAACATGACGCCGATCCGGAGGTTCTCGGCCGCAGAGAAGGGCAAGGCTCCCCTCAACGTGCCTGAGCTGATCCCGCCAAAGAAAAGGAGGTCTCATCACCGCCAGGTGGTCGTGAGGCCGGTGGTGTCGAGGCCTTGATATGAGAGGCCGCCTCCTGGGTACCCGCTGTCCTTGCACGCTCACGCCAACGATTCCGGAGGAAGGAGCGGTGAGCAGCACCGCCCGCGCCAGGGCCGTGATCGCCGTGCTGCGGAGGCGCGCGCCATCGCCCCAGGGGTCCACACTGCGGACTCTTCACGCAAGTTCGTGTTGTGGGCGGCAATGCCCCTGAGCACCTGGATATGCCTCCCACAATTCTTCGCCGTCGAGATGCCACCGAGGGGCCTTCGCGAGCTTTGGCTGCAGCACGCCGACTGCGACGCTCCAGCGACTGGAGCAGAGATTGGAGCCGTTACCTCCGAGAATCTCTTCATGACCCGAGGCTGGGGTGAGATTGCCCGAGTCTGCCGGGCGGAGGGCACCCTCGCGATCCACTTCGAGTACGACGGCGCCTCCGTGTTGTTCTTCAAGGTCTTCGACAAGGAAGGCCGCCGCCTGGAGTGCTGCCCTAAAGGAGGTCGCTAGGACGACGCTGCAGCAGGCGCTGGGCCCGCCACAGGTCTCGCATGCAGCTCCTCCAGTGACAGCGGCAACTCCTGGTGGTCCAGCGACTCTCCTGAGCTCTTGGAGTCTCCAGAAACGTGCGACGACAGTTACGTGCCCCCGAGCTCCTGCCGAGCCCGAAGCAGGGTTGCGGCGTCCAGCCGCCGTCGCCGCTGATCTGGATGGGGTTGGCGCCGGCCTCAAGTGGCCCACTGTTGATGATGGCGTTGGCAACACCTGGTGCGCGTAGATAGAACTCCTAGGAATTCCTTCCCTTTTGTTCCCTGCGAGGAATCAAGAAGCGGACCCCGTGGGGGTGTGTAAAGCATATGTAATGCCTTTGGTCAATATAGCCCTTATTATGAAGATTTGTGTGCACATATCCTGCCGAGGCTCGGCCTCCCCTTTCCAATCCTGCGGTAGCTTGGTGCTCTACGCTGACAGGTCCCGGTCCCCAGGCAGGCTGCAGTCGTTGCTGGTATGCCAGGCCGCGTGCCGTGGTCAAGGCCAGGAGGTGAGCGGCCCGAGGTCCAGTAAGAGCTCCTGAGGCGCGATGCTCAAGAGGTCCCCCTTAGCGCGCCAGAAGCTGCCTTAGGATGGGAAAGGAAGAAAGTGTTGTCGCAGCAGGGCAGCGAAGGGAGTGAGCGAGGGTCTCGTGCCGCGAGCGACTGGTGGATCAAGAGTGAGAACTTATCTTTGACTGTATGGGGTCTGCTCCTCGATTCGTGCCGGACTCGCACGCCGTTTGCTAGAGTGTGGCTAGGTATGGCCCGTGCGGGCCTCCCCCTCCCCTCCATGTCCTTCTTGGTGCTCTGCGTCCTCAGGTCCCGGCCCTCGAGCGAGCTCAGCCGCCGCTGGTATGCCAGGTCGCGTGCCATGGTGAAGACCAGGGGGTGAGGGCTGGAGAGCTAGTAAGAGATCCTGAGATGCGATGCTCAGGAGCCCCCCCTTTAACGCGCAAGCGAATCGCATGAGAGAAGAGAGAGAGCCCGCGGTACCGCCTGTTGTGGCCCTCATGAAGTTCCTGCAAGTTAGCGCAAGGAAGGGCACCGATCGCCGTGGTGATTGCTGGTTTGCTTCTGGCGGTGAGAGGGGACTCCCTACTGCGGAGAGACCCCTAGGGCGTGTACAACCCCACCCTAACACGTGGCTTGCATAGCAGGGCTAGACGAGGTGTATCTGGGTGCTCGTGAGCCAGTGCAGGACTCACGAGGCCCTACCTCAAGGCGGGTTGCGTCTGGTCTTGGTTCTTGTTTGTTGTGTTGGTCCTGCGAGATGGTTAGACAAGGCGAAGGGTCCTGAAGAAAGACGGCCGGCGCGCGGCTCCCATGGTGGGTGACAATCAAGCAAGCGATAGTCATAGATAGATCAAGCATGGAGAGCATACTAGCTTAAGTAAATGCAGGGAAGATGCATGCCACTGGGTCAGGCCCGAGCGGCTTGGGGATGATGCAGCCCGAGGGGCGCCCCAACAGGGTAAGCTAAAGACATAAAAGGTAAGATACATGCTGCAGGGACGAACCCACACGGGCTGGGAATGATGCAGCCCAGGGGGCGCTCCCAGCTGAATGAACTTTGGAAAATGTCACCTGGTTCTGTTGATGAAGGAGAGTTGGTGTAACGCCCCGAGACGTTTGTGCCAGGTGTCTTCCAGTTATTCGCTGTTGTTGCCTTGTCTTTTGTTTGCATGTCATGCATCTCATATCATGTCATCATGTGCATCGCATTTGCATACGTGTTCGTCTCATGCATCCGAGCATTTTCCCCGTTGTCCGTTTTGCGATCCGACACTCCTATGTCCTCCGGCGCCCCCATTTGCCTCTTTTCGTGTGCGGGTGTTAAACTTTCTCGAAATGGACCAAGATTTGCCAAGCGGACTTGGTACACCACCGGTAGACCGCCTGTCAAGTTTTGTTCCATTTGGAGTTCGTTTGATACTCCAACGGTTAACCGGGGAACCATAATGGCCTCGTGTGTGTCCCATCCCAACACCCCTTCAAAGTGGCCCAATAACCCATCCAAACCCCCTCCATCCTCTCGGTCATTCGATCACGATCACATGACCGAAAACCGCATCTCATTTGGACTCTCCTAGCTCCCTCTACCTATAAATAAGTGTCTCCCTCCGAATTTCTCGCGTAGATCAAACCCTAGCACCGCTCCCCTCGCGCCGCCGGACATGTCCAGCCTCCACGTCGCTCCGACCAACCTTGTCGCGCCACGTCATCGCACCGCCGCCCATAGCCTATCCAGCGCCGCCACCTCACCGCGCCTCTCTCCTCCCACCGCGGGCCCGTGGAACCCTGATCCGGCCCGCCGGGCCCATTCCGCCAACGCCGCCGCCCACGGGCGCGCGTACGCACCCCCATCCCCGCTGCCCGGCCGCCGGACCTTCGATGCTCCGCTCGCCGGTGACCTGCTCCTCGCCGCCACCTCCACGCCAAGCGCCGCCGCCGGAGTAGACCAGGAGCGTCCCCGCCGCCTTGCAGATCGCCGCCGCTCGCCGTGGTCGTTGTCGCGCCACCGGACCTCCCCGGATCTGGCACCCTCGCCATGGATCTGTTTCCCCTGCGACCTCGCCACCCCTTCAACCGCTCGCCGGAGTTCCAACGCGCTGGTGCCGCCATGGCCTCCTCCCACTCGAGTTCAAGGAGTAGGAGGAGCCGCCCGATCCCGCTCCGACCTCGGGTGGGCCACGGCCTCGTCGCTGGCCCACCTCCTAGGCCCAGCCGGCCTCCTCTCAACGTCTGGGCCGAAGCCCATGGTGAGCATCCCCCCTATTCACCGCCTTGTGTGCTTGACAACTATCTAACGCTCAGATTTCGGTCCAACAATTTCTGCTAAGTCCCAAATCCTGTTAATTTTCATGCCCTGTTCTTTTCCCCATAACTCGGTGACCGTAGCTCCGTTTCATGCATATGTTATACCAAAATGTTTATCATGATGTCCTCTTCATTTTGTTCCATTGCGCCATGCTTGTTTGAGTCCATCTTGATGCCCAAATGACTATTGCAAGAGTGCTATAAAATGTTAGTTCCTGATTCTTATCAGTTTATGAGCATTTGTCTTTTTTGCCATGTTTATTGTGTGCTGCATATGGGCATGATCTCTACATGTGTTTTGGGCTATGACATGCCATCTTTACAGGGGTGTATGCCCTGTATTTTTGTGATCAATGTGGTGATTATCACAAGCATGCAAAGTAGCTCTCGTGATATTGCTGATTTCAGGGACTTAGAATTTCACAGTCATTTCCCTGTTGTTATTTTTATGCCATGTATTCATGTAGCTACGGTGAGATCCATGCTTCTTTTGAGTATGTTCAGTAAGGATGATTTTGACATATGGTTATTCTCTATGCATCCATGTCCCTGTTTGCATTTATGGAGTGCCCTAGCATGACTCAATCTTGCTCTACTTTTGCTATAAAATGTTCCTGGCAGATTGTTTACGTGTTAATCAATTTTGCCAAGGTTGTTGTAGTTGATCCATGCATGCTATGAGATTGTTCTTGCCATGGTTAGATTCATGAACATGTCTTCTTACTATTGCTATGCTTATCTTGGCGTGCAATGCTTTGTGTTGAGTGCATCGAGCTTGCAAACATGCCTTCATAATTCTGTTGATGCCATGTCTAGTTTTCTGCTAAGTCGGAATCTGTTAACGAAACTTGCTATGTTTACATGGGTGCCATCATATCTTTTGATCCTTTTTGGCTTATGGTCAGTAAGGGACTTTTGTTATATGCTTTGAGTAGATTCATGCCATGCCTTGGTTTTCTATGATCTGATCTTGTAGCCTATTGTTATCTTACTCTAAACATTGCTTCCTGATGTTAAATCCTGACATGTTAGTATTTTCACTAAGTCTGTGATGTTGTTATCTTTTGCCCTTTTGCCATGCTTGTTTGAACCTACTCCTGTGTGATTTAGCTGTAGCTCAGTGTTCATATTTTGTCAAGCATCTTGAGTAGATCACTTCCATGTGCTTTGTTGCTATGTTGGAGTGCAGTAGCTTAGTTTCTTGTTGCATTCTAGTTGGCATCATGCGGTTAATCGCAGAATTGTGCCATTCTTGTTTTGCTTGCCATTTGCAAACCGTGCATCCGATTCCGGTGATCTTAATATCGATTTCGACCGAAATAAACTCATCTTTCCAGCGGAACACTTGGTTTGCCAAGTTGAGGCATGGTTCAATCTTTTCCTTACGGAGCATGCATATGCATTGCATATCACATCCCGCATATCATGCCATGTTTTGCATCATGTTGCTTGCGCATTGCACCATGGTTGATTGTTGTTTCCTTTGCTTGTGTTCTTGCCTTGGGTAGAGCTGGGAGACGAGTTCGTGTTCGAGGTACCCGTTGAGTACGCTTACGAGGATCAAGCTTTCGTCAACTCGGAGAACTTTGCAGGCAAGATGACCATACCCTCGACGCGGGCGTGGTGGTGGTGCTGGTAGTTTGCAAAACTACTCAATTATTGCACTCAGTTTCCTAAGAAAATGTAGTAAAAAAATGTTACTCCACAGCCCCTTCCCTTCTCCTTCCTCTTCCACCACTCGCGCACGTCCACGAGAAGCGACCGGTCAACCCTTATATAGGAGTGCTAGCACAAAAAGATGCATGCATGACCACTAAAATTTCCAGATTAAAGCGCTGCTCCAGCGGGAGTATGGCGTATGTCGTTACCATCGGCTGGGCCATGGCTACCGGGCTACGGCGACCAGAGAAGAGGCGGCAGGAGGGGAATGAATGCGGCTACTGTTTGGGTTCCCCATCCGGCTTAAATAAATGCACACCATCACGTGTACCTGCGGGTGCACAAATTGTAACATACGTGTCTGCTTAATTGGGCGTCACGTAACTGATGTGTGTGAGAGATTCTGAGAGACAGAGTGCGTGTGTGCGACTCTACTCTTCGGACATGTACCCAACCTTTTGCATCGGGATATAAGTATAGTGGTATTACACTTTAGCTAGTGATTTACGTGGCCATGTTAACGTGGTTGTGTAAAAAAATGTCTCTTCCTGCTCGTGATTTGCGTTATATAATTACTAGCAAGATGCTCGTGCATTGCACGGAACATCCATATGCATTTTTTTACAAAACACCTGTTGTAATTGACCCATGCAGGATTAATCCCATGTGTAAAAACTAATGATATCTCGAGAATTTTATCGAAAAACTGGTATCTCGACAATTTCATCGAAAAAATGAAAGATGAGAGATAAGGTGAGGAGGAGTGGAGTGTGGTGGTGACTGGTGGTCGGACTGGGCAGAGGCATGGGGATGGACGGTGCCGGCAGGCGGCAGCGGCCATCATGCTAAATTGTTCCAGAGACTTCCTTTTTTAATTGCTCAGCAATGAGGTTGTGGGAGATAAGGACGATGAACGAGGCAAGGCCCTGTCTGTAAATGTGGAGAGAGGTGCGGGTATCTTTTGTAAAATTTTCATAGTTTGCTTTATATTCGTCAGTTATAGATCGGACGGTCTATATTACAAGATGGCAGGCACACCATCATCACCAACTCATTTTTTTATAAGAGTAGAGATGATAAGTTTGCTAACTTCTAAAGTGAAGTGGAATTTGTCCATGTTATACAAGTAAATTAAGGTGATTGCTTATCATACGGTTAAGGTTGGATGAAGGGTGGTAGGAACAAATGCTCCGCCTAGAGCATGTGTGTGTGAGATGGAGTCTTACTGTGTGTGGCGGGGTGCGTGTGTGTGTGCGACGCGGGGTCCTTGGTGGCGGATGTAATTTAAGTGTGTGTGTGTGTGTGTGTGGCTTCATCATAGTGTATGACAGAGGCCACCAACGAGGGGGTGCAAGAGAGAAAAGGCATGTAGAGAGGGAAGAGAAGGCGTGTGCGCGTGAGAGGAGTAGACATCGAGAGAACGTGTTTGTTCGAGAGACACCGAGGAAGACTACTATATATCCATGGTGCATGTAGGCGGGAATTAAACGAAGGGATGGTCTTATTGGTTTCGGGAATATTGGGGAAGAGTGAGAGAGGGGGTAGATAGAAGGATATTGTTAAGTGTGAGTGTGTGTTTTACCCATCTAGGCGGAAGTTATGTGCACACAAGAAGAGAACGATTTGATGTGTGGCGTTAGGGTTGAGGGTAATTAACTATGTATGGAGACATAGGAGACCTTGAAGGTGCATGTGCGAGAGGTATACATGTATACGTTGGATGTGTGTGTGCGCGCGCGAGCATGATCAAGATAAAAGAAAGAAGACGTAAGTCATAAGATCAACGATATGGGAGAGATCGGTATGACAATATGCATGCATGTGAGAGTGCAGGGAAGAAGGCTTGATAATTGAGCATGTGTTTTTGTCTTTAAGAGATAGTGGTGTGGGCTGGAGCATGCATCTATGGCGAGCAGAGGGAGCGAGACACAACGATTGTGCAAAAGAGATCAACCTATAAATGCATGTATGGGGAGACATATATAGTGTGGGTGATAGGAAGCAAGAGTGCGTGCGAGAAAGAAATGCTGACGGAGAAACTACAAATAGATACAGAGACAGAGATGCTAGCTAGAGGGACATCAGCTAGTTTGAGTGTTGGAGATGACCGCCGGGTGGTTCAGAGGGTGAAGTTATGTGTGTGTGAGAGAGAAATATAAAATGAGGGCACTTGACTGCATGTAGAGAGAAACATATATAGTGTGCATGATAGGAAGCAAGAGTGAGGGCGAGAAAGAAGGTTGATGGAGAAACAGATAAATAGAAAGATAAAGATGCTAGCTAGTGTGTGTTAGAGATAGGAGTCGAGTGGATCAGAAGGCTGAGTTATGTGTGTGGGTGTGAGAGGGATAGAGAGAGTGTGTGTGAGTCACATACAAACAAATATCAGAGAGATATTAGATCTCGAGAGACGGATTTTTGTGACTGCAAGAGAGAAAGATATTTCACAACGAGAGTGATAGCTAGAGAGACATATGAGGGAATGCAAGATATCTCTAGGGAGAGAGAGAGTGTGTGTGTGTGTGAGCGGCATACAAGAGAATGGTGGAGAAATATGAGACCCTGGGAGACAGAGTTTGTGTTTGTGTGTGAGAAAGAGATATTTAAGAGGAAGAGTCATAGCTTCTCATATCTAAGGAGCGAAAGACATATCTGTGTGAGAGTGGGTGTGCGAGTGGCACACAGGGGAATAGTAGAGAGAAATGAGACCCCGGGAGACGAAGCTTGTGTTTGTGTGAGAGAAAGAGATTTCACATGGAGAATCATAGTTACAGACACATAGCAGGGAGCGAGATATACTTAGAGAGAGATAGAGTGATGAAGGTTGAGGGAGAGAGTACCGTCAGTGTGTTGCGAAGATAAAAGATCATTGTCGACATACATGTAGCACAGAGATACCCGAGAGACGATGAACGTGTATAGGTCTAGAGAGATACTCCTATATAAGCATGAGTGATAGCTATATGAGACGAATATCTGGATTAAAGGGGATTCAAATATTTAAACTGGAGATCACCACATCGATAATATCATGACGCAAATTGGTGTATCAAACATGCATATTCATTTGAATTTGGGGACACGTGTAATGTTATATAGTTTATCAATATTAGTGATCCATAGATTCTTTAATTAGAGACAATGCATGATTTATATGCAATTAATGTCTAAACGGGATTACACTATATTTTGCGTGTGTGAAACACATTATACATGTTTGAGAAGTAAAAAAAATGAATGAAACACACATTAATTGGAGACAGTTAGCGAGGAATGCATACATTGTATTTCAACATAAAGAGGTTTCAAATATTTGGAAATCCAAATTAAGATGAATACAGCCTTATGAATCTGAGATCATGCCATTTGTAAACCATATTTATGTATAAAGGGTGTTGTGCTTTTGAAAGTATATATAAAAAATGATGTATATAGAATTTTATTTGAATCACAAATGGATCATGGCTGAACAAAAATAGAATACAAATTGGATTCGAATTGAGTTGGCATGGTAAACGTCCACTCTAGCTCTACAAAAATTTGAACGAACCGGGGAAAGTCGCAGTAACCGCCCAAAACCAAAATTTGCGAGATGGAAATTACTTCCTATCCCTGAGACGCAAAGCCTTTCGGCTCGATTTCTATAGGTTTTGATAGGGGTAGGTTTGTAATTTCACTCAAACGTGACATAACCACCTCTCACCCGGATTCATACACGGTGGGCACCAAAACACTGTGTCACCTCGGACGAAATCAACTCCCTCCCCGATCCATACACGGTGGGCGCCAAAAATAAACTCTCATCGGCAACTATTTGGTGTATGCGAGATTACCGTCCTATCCCCAACCGACTAATATTGCTGTGATGTAGGAAATTTTAAACGGGGGCTAAGTTTGTAAATTTCCTCGCATTTGGGACAAGCGCGCCTTGAAGACATGGTTCCCCCCTTCCTCTCTCCTTCCATTTCCCCATTCATACTCCGTGGGTGCCAAAACAGCCCCTCCATCCCAGCCTCCTCTGTTCGCCACCCCATCCACCGCCGTCCTCCTCCACCATGCTAGAGCTGAGACCCCGACGTCGTTGTCCATTACAAGAGATCGACCTCTCTCATCCGTGGCTTCGGACCAGGATCCTTGCCTCCCGTCCTCTTGCTTCATCCCCGCCGTCGTCCACCTTGTCGGCGCCGCTCCTACGACCGTCTCATCCACCACTCCCCGCCGCCACCGTCTACCCTCCTAGATCTAGTTCCACGACACCGACAGCCATCGCTACCGCATCACCGTCAAATTCTCAGCAGATGCATACATGGCGCCGCACCAGAGGCGGCACTCTTTCGTATCTTCTCAACTTATTTATCGCAGCAAGAAAATAGATCGCCACTACTTTACTCTGATTTTATTGTCCATCACTTACTTTCTAGTTGAAAGAAAACATTGGTTGCGAAGTTGCCTTTGTCCGGTTTGCACCTCCAGATCCGCCATGGCACGCTCAACACTATACTCGCAATGCTTATGGTTTTCCCCTTTTATATTCCACACTAGTTAAATGACAGTAGACTAAATTTCAAATTTGAGTTAGTTGATTTTTCAGAGCTCGCTGGAGTTCACTGGTGCGAATGAAGGGGCTCGTGTGGGGGCAGTGGTGGGGCCTCACTGAACAAAGAAAACTCGACGCGGGTGGGGGCGGGGGTGGGGGTGGGGGTGGCGGAGGAACACAGGCGGTGGGGCAGTTCAGGGGAGGGCGGGGGGTCGGGGCCGGTGGTTCAGCCGGCGGCACGTGCGGTGTTATGTATGGAAAGAATCAGATACAAGGAAGAAGAAGGGTTAGGAGACGTAGGATCTTCATCCAACCGCCTGAAATGGTCGACTGGCCCAAATGACAAAAGTCACACGACTTGCATGCAGACATGCAGAATATGCTTCCTCTTCTATTCTTTAACATGTTCCTCTTATGTTCTTCTTTAGTAAGCATAGTATGTTCCTTGTCAGGAAGGGGAGCAGGTACATCTGCAGTCGACACCTATACTGGGCCGGTTCTGCTAAATGATTTCACACTTCGAGTTGGTCTGCCATAATACCCCGGAAATGGTGGGAGCCGCGAGGTCTTTGATAGACTAAACTGGTAGTAATAGTTGTGCGCCTTCAAATGAATAGAGCTAGCCTGTAGGTGATCAATAGGCTGCATATTAGTAGCGGCAAAACCCTATGTTTTCCATCCAGTTCCGCTTTCCCGATTTATTTATGGTGGTTATGGTGTACCCCTAATATCTACACTACGATCTGCCTACTAGCTTTGCGCTCCCGTTATCATGGTTTGGCAATAAACTTTCTATATAGTATATTATGAACCTATCGTCTGCCAACTATCCTTACATCTGGGGCCCCCAACAGGGAGCTTATTTTTTTGTGTAGTTCTGCCAGATTATATTAATCTACTTACCATATTACAGCACACATGGGCTCTCTCATCAGAATCCAGTGATAGCACAAAGGGGTTTAAAGGGAGCCTCTGTTATATTACAATATCCTCTGCATTACAAAGATAATCTCACTACTATTTGTGTTTTCATGCTTTATAGATATTGTACGTAATCACAATGAATACAACAATGCGCACATCAGAAGAATATTGCAAAACAGTTCATTGGGTAACAAACTTGGCATCAAGGGATTGAGGTCCATTGTGGAAGCAATGAAACCCACATGCTCCCGACCTATAGATTCGTATTTAGAATATGATCCTAATGACTATTCTGAGCTCAAGGAGTCAAAGGCAGATGGCCTATCCTGTTCATTCAATAAGGTGCATGTTCTAATTTGGCAAGGTTTTATTAGTTGCACATATCTTGCATAAGGTGTATTGCATTTCTTTTCCTTCGTTGCACCGCCATCTGCTTAGTTTACTCATGATATATGTGAAGATGCCATGTCCATCCATTATCAACACCTATTCCATTTGTCGTCATACCCTGTTTTTTCCATTCAAATGTTGTTCTTGTGTTTCAGACATCTAAAAGGAAGAGGGTGATTGCAAAACCTGAAGGAGTACAAGCAAAGTCCTTGAAAAAGGTGGTGCTACTAGAGAAATCACATAGCACCCGACGTATATTGCGATAGAACCAGCGCCGCAAAACCTAGGATATCGCAACTATGTTGGTCGCTGCTTTGCACTTGTGAGTACGTATTGTCCTATCGTTGTCCTTACATTCATACCTGGTGGATTATGTGACATCATTATGCATTATAGTTTGCTTATCCACTGTTCGCTCCAAATTATCAGATCTATATTAATGCTTAAATTAATGTAGAATAAACCCAATGCCTATGAAGAAATTTAGTTCTGCATTGTTCTTGTCAGTATATGTTGTCCTTCATCACTGTACTTATATTTGTCAGCTAGTTCTTCATGTACACTTTGCAGCTTATTTTCTCTTGTCCTCCATTTTTCTACACATCATATCTACATTTACTCTTGACAAAATATTGAATAAAACCAATGTTACTGAAGAAGTTTATCTCCGCATTGCTCTTGTCACTGCCTTCTGCCTGTATGCTGTATTTACATTTGTACTCTGCATCTTAAGTTAAATAATTGCCATTTGTTCCTATATTTTCACACCTATATTTACTCTTAACAAAATGTAGAATAAAGGCAATACTCTTGAAGAAGAGTGTGCGGTAAACTCCTTGAATTGCCCCCCCCCCCATCAATATGGACAAGGCCTTTATAGAGCCTGTCTTCACTACTATGTCTCAACTATGTCTCAACTATGAACAATGCCATTTTATATTAATGTTATTTAAATCGTGTCTCTTTATTTACCAATCTGAAATGGTATAAATTGATAGTGCACTCACCATTCATGTGTATACGTTGTTTAGAACTACATCTATGCTTGTGTTCTTGATCTGTAATCGAGTGGGCTGGTGAAGCTGGCCGCTCCTACACAATGCCATTTCCTGCCGTCTTAACTATGAACAATGCCTATTATGTTAATGCTATTTTAAATTGTGTCTCTTTATTTCTGACAAAGAAATGAGATGGATTCACAACGTTGATGCTTATATGTGCAAAACATGTTATCTACCTACTTGTTTCTCTTTCAGGGTGACAACACTGCTGCTAGGAAGAACTGCCACAATGATAGTGAGACGAACCCATTGTTTGTCCCTCTAACACATATTCCAGAGGAGAAGGCAACACATATTGAGGGTAGGGATACAACCACGAAGTCACATCTTGATGTAGTGTCAAACTTACTCGGTGACACAAGCTCGATGAAGTAGCCGCCTGAATCTGTTTGACTTCTTCAGTCTGAAATTCAAGCAGAAATGCATGCTTCCGCTCAAATATGACTGGAACTCCAATCTCTATGCAAGATTAATCGTAAGTATAGGACATTTATTGATGCTATGCAGCTTAAGTTGGTGGATATGAGCGCCAAAGAAGCGCAATCTCATCAGGTTGCTAAGTTGCTTGCGTTGCAGCTCCTGGGCCGGGCTAACCTTTCTTGAACTGTGTTGAAGTGCTGTTGGTTCTGTCTATTATTTTGTCCGCTTGTTAACTTCCACTGGTGGCGACATGCCCAGTTTATGTAATTTGCTGTCTGGTTGCCCTTTATTATCACTGGCAGCAAACTTTGATGCCGAGGGGATGTAATATGTTGTAATTTCTTTGTTGTATAGTCTACATTTTTCTTGGCCAGTATGCTGTAATTTAGGCCGGGAGGTTCAGTGGACCTCAGTGTTGTCGGTCTTCAGGCCGGCCCATTACTCATATGGGCCAAAACCTGGGCCTATAATCATCTTGGGCCATTAGTAGGTCTAAACCTATAGTTGTTTCCCGCCTTTAACAGGCCGAGTAAAGTTATGTCCAGCTGGGCCACAGAATACCATGGGCTTTTAACAGGCTACAACCTAGATTGGGCTAGCATTGAGCCGAAAAATTCACGGGCCAATATAGGCTGAAACTGCCTAAGGCCCATGTTTGGCCCAAATAGGACAAGCAGTTAACATGCCAAAATATATCTCGGACCTGTTTGGCCCAATAAAATTATGGGCTTTAAGCAGGCCGGTATCTACGCGGGCCATAGGCCTAAAAGTGTCATGGGCCATTATCAGATGGGTTGTAAGCAGGCCGGATTCAACACAGGCTATAATTAGGCCCAACTGTTACACGGGCCATTAACAGGTCGATAGGCCAGTTGGTCTGAAATTTATCCACGAAGTCTACGGGCCGTTAAGAGGCCTAAAGTTACTTCGGACAAGAAATAGCCCAGTTTCTGCATGGGCCGTTAAATGGCCTAAGTTAAACCGGGCCGACAACGTCCTAGATGCACCATCGGCCGCTAACAGGCCGAACTGGTAAACGGGCGTTTAACAGGTTGAAATATAAACATGTCTTAGTATGGGCCTGATGACCCACAAGTATAGGGGATCTATCATAGTCCTTTCGATAAGTAAGAGTGTCGAACCCAACGAGGAGCAGAAGGAAATGATAAGTGGTTTTTAGCAAGGTATTCTCTGCAAGCACTGAAATTATAGGTAGCATATAGTTTTGTGATAAGATAATTGGTAACGAGCAACAAGTAACAAAACTAAATAAAGTGCAGCAAGGTGGCCCAATCCTTTTTGTAGCAAAGTACAAGTATGGACAAACTCTTATATGATGTAAAGCGCTCCTAAGGACACATGGGAATATCGTCAAGCTAGGTTTCATCACGATCATATGATTCACGTTCAGTACTTTGATAATTTGTTATGTGGGTGAACCGGTGCTTGGGTACTGCCCTTATTTGGACAAGCATCCCACTTATGATTAACCTTTATTGCAAGCATCCGCAACTACAACAAAAGTATTAAGGCAAACCTAACCATAGCATGAAACATATGGATTCAAATCAGCCCCTTACGAAGCAACACATAAACTATGGTTTAAGCTTCTGTCACTCTAGAAACCCATCATCTACTTATTACTTCCCAATGCCTTCCTCTAGGCCCAAATAATGGTGAAGTGTCATGTAGTCGACGCTCACATAACACCACTAGAGGAGAGACAACATACATCTCATCAAAATATCGAACGAATACCAAATTCACATGACTACTAATAGCAAGACTTCTCCCATGTCCTCAGGAACAAACATAACTACTCACAAAGCATATTCATGTTCATAATCAGAGGGGTATTAATGTGCATATAGGATCTGAACATATGATCTTCCACCAAATAAACCAACTAGCATCACCTACAAGGAGTAATCAACACTACTAGCAACCCACAGGTACGAATCCCAGACTTGGAGACAAGAATTGGATACAAGAGATGAACTAGGGTTAGACATGAGATGGTGCTGGTGAAGATGTTGATGGAGATTGACCCCCTCCCGATGAGAGGATTGTTGGTGATGACGATGGCGATGATTTTCCCCTCCCAGAGGGAAGTTTCCCCGGCAGAACAGCTCTGCGGGAGCCCTAGATTGGTTCCTCCAAGGTTCCGCCTCATGGCGGCGGAGTCTCGTCCCGAAAGCTTGCTTATGATTTTTCCCTCATCGAAAGACTCCATATAGCAAAAGATGGGCATCAGAGGGCCACCAGGGGGCCCACGAGGCAGGGGGCGTGCCCAGGGGGTAGGGCGCGCCCCCACCCTCGTGGGCAGGGTGTGGCCCCCCTCTGGAACTTCTTGCGCTCGGTATTTTTTATATATTCTGAAAATGACTTCCGTGAAGTTTCAGTACTTTTGGAGCTGTGCAGAATAGTCTCTAATATTTGCTCCTTTTCCAGCCCAGAATCCCAGCTGCCGGCATTCTCCCTCTTTATGTAAACCTTGTAAAATAAGAGAGAATAGGCATAAGTATTGTGACATAATGTGTAATAACATCCCATAATGCAATAAATATTGATATAAAAGCATGATGCAAAATGGACGTATCAACTCCCCCAAGCTTAGACCTCGCTTGTCCTCAAGTGAAAGCCAAAATCGAAAAATATGTCCACATGTTTAGAGATAGAGGTCTCGATAAAAATAAAATATAGACATGAGGTCATCATGATCATTCTTAGAACAGTAACTTATATAATTCTTGTCATATGATCTCTTATGATAGAGTAACAATTCAATCACAATTTCAAGTATGAATCATAAACTTCATTGAAAACTAACCAACTATAATCTCAGTCATTGGAGCAATTGCAATTTATCATAACATAGGAAAGAGTCAATATAAGAGCTTTTTAGCAAGTCCACATACTCAACTATCATATAGTATTTCACAATTGCTAACGCTCACGCAATACTTATGGGTATGGAGTTTTAATCGGACACAAAGAAAGCTAGGGGCTTATAGTTTTGCCTCCAAACGTTTTACCTCAAGGGTAATGTCAACAATAATAGTTCATGAAAACTCACATCCAATTAGCCATATATACCAGAATCTTTCCAACATGTTGTGCCTGCCAAAAGATAAAATGTAAAAAGGAAAGGTGAAGATCACCATGACTCTTATGTAAGGTAGGAGATAAAAGTAAAAGATAGGCCCTTCGCAGAGGGAAGCAGAGGTTGTCATGCACTTTTATGGCTGGATGCACAAAATTTTAATGCGAAAGAACGTCAATTTATATTGCCACTTGTGATATGGACCTTTATTATGCAGTCCGTCGCTTTTATTTCTTCCATATCACACGATCGTATAAAGCTTATTTCCTCCACACCAATCAATCATACATATTTAGAGAGCAATTTTTATTGCTTGCACCGATGACAACTTACTTGAAGGATCTTACTCAATCCATAGGTAGATATGGTGGACTCTCATGGCAAAACCGGGTTTAGGGATATTTGGAAGCACAAGTAGTATCTCTACTTGGTGCATAGAATTTGGCTAGCATGAGGGGGAAAGGCAAGCTCAATCATGCTGGATGATCCATGACAATATAATTTATCTCAGGTGTAAGAAAACATAAACCATTACGTTGTCTTCCTTGTCCAACGTCAACTCTTTAGCATGTCATACTTTAATGAGTGCTCACAATCATAAAAGATGTCCAAGATAGCATATTTATATGTGAAGACCTCTCTTTCTTTATTACTTCCTATTAATTGCAACGATGACCAAAACTATGTCTGTCAACTCTCAACAACTTTTATTCATTGTACTCTTTCTATGTGAGCTCATTACTCTCCATAAGATCCATATGATCTCTTTGTTTCTTTTTATTTCTCTCTCTTTTCTTTTATTCACTCAATATCATGGCAAAATAATCAAGCCCTTGACTCAACACTAATCTTTATTATATATAGCTCGTGGACTCGATTACATGGAAGGATCATAAAGCAAAACTCACAACTAGATCATACTAAAACTTTATACTACTAGATCAAGATATTACCAAAAGGATCGAACTAAGAAAAATGGTAAAGATAGAAGTGATGGTGATACGATACCGGGGCACTTCCCCAATCTTGGCAGTTGCCAAGGGGAGTGCCCATACCCATGTGATTATGTCTCCTTTGTTGGTGAAGAAGATGGTGGTGATGATGGGTAGTCGCACATCGAGCGTAGGAGGTCTTCCAACTTGCGGATAATGCCCTTGAGTGTGATGATATGCTCCTTCAACAAAATATTTTCACGTGTGAGATACTTGTTTTGTATACGAGCTAACACAATCATCTTGAAAGCTTCGATCTCAGTTGGGGTAAGAAGGTTGTGATCAAGTTGAAGGCTGTCTTCTGTTGCCGGAACTTGGTCCTCCATGGCCTTCTTGATTCCTTCATCCTTGTTGATCTCCATGGGTTCTTCTCTCTTCAGCTCTATCTTCATTAGCCAAGCATCGTTGCCCTCATTGTTGGAGGAGGAGGGAGACGACATGATCCTTGGCTTTGACAACCCTGGCAGAAAACAGCTCGAAACAAGAACAGGAGATTTTTGTGTGATACGATGGTTAAAACCTTCGGGAGGTTATATAATGAATTTTTACCGACCAAAATACGTGACGTGTAAGAAAACAAAGTCTGGAGAGCACACGAGGTGCCCACGAGGTAGGGGGTGTGCCCAGGGGGTAGGGCGCGCCCTCCACCCTCGTGGGGCCCTCGTGTCCTTCCCGTACTGCTTCTTATTTTTCTATTTTTCTAAATATTCCAAAACGGAAGAAAATTGCCATTAGAACTGTTTTGGAGTCGGTTTACTTACCATACCACATACCTGTTCCTTTTCGGAGTCTGAAACATTCCGGAAAGTGTCCCTTATGTATTCCTGCGGGGTTACGGTTTCAATAACATTGGTTTCAACATTTGTAGGATTACCTGAGATATAATGTTTGATTCTTTGACCGTTCACCACCTTCGGATTTGTGCCTTCGAAGTTGTTGATTTTTATGGCAAGCATCTTATAAAGATCTGATGAAGATAAGCACTCACTAATCTCCTCTCTTTTCGAATGGGGCGCTAGAAATCTAAGACTGATAGACCTCCTTGATAACGTAAGGACCTTCCCATTTAGAGAGAAGCTTTCCTGCAAAAAATCTTAAACGAGAGTTGTATAGCAATACATTATCACCTACATTAAACTCACACTTTTGTATTCTTTTGTCATGCCATCTTTCAACTTTTTCTTTAAATAATTTGGCATTCTCATAGGCTTGGGTTCTCCATTCATCAAGTGAGATAATGTCAAATAACCTCTTTTCACCGGCAAGTTTGAAATCATAATTGAGCTCTTTAATGGCCCAATAAGCTGTATGTTCTAGTTCGAGAGGTAAGTGACATGCTTTTCCATAAACCATTTTATACGGAGACATACCCATAGGATTTTTATATGCAGTTCTATAGGCCCATAATGCATCATCAAGTTTCTTGGACCAATTCTTTCTAGATCTATTAATAGTCTTTTGCAAAATTAGTTTAAGCTCTCTGTTTCTCAATTCTACTTGACCACTAGACTGTGGGTGATAAGGTGATGCAATTCTATGATTAACATCATACTTAGCAAGCATTTTACGGAAAGCACCATGAATAAAATGTGAACCACCATCAGTCATTAAGTATCTCGGGACTCCAAACCTCGGGAAATACTTCTTTAAGCATCTTAATAGAGGTGTTATGATCAGCACTACTATTTGGAATAGCTTCTACCCACTTAGTAACGTAATCAACAGCAACTAAAATATGTGTGTACCCATTAGAGGAAGGAAAAGGTCCCATATAGTCAAAGCCCCAAACATCAAATGGTTTAATAACGAGTGAATAGTTCATAGGCATATCTTGACGTCTACTAATATTACCAATTCTTTAACATTCATCACAAGACAAGACAAACTTACGGGCATCCTTGAAGAGAGTAGGCCAATAAAAACCAGATTGCAATACCTTATGTGTAGTTCTATCTCCAGAATGGTGCCCTCCATAAGCTTCGGAGTGACACTTGCGTAGGATTTGTTCCTGTTCATGCTCAGGTGCACAACATCTAATAACACCATCTACTCCTTCTTTATAAAGATGTGGGTCATCCCAAAAGTAATGTCTCAAATCATAGAAGAACTTTTTCTTTTGCTGGTATGTGAAACTAGGTGAGATAAATTTAGCAACAATATAATTAGCATAATTAGCATACCATGGAGCAGTATGAGAAGCATTTATGACATTTAATTGCTCATCAGGAAAGCTATCATCAATAGGTAGTTTGTCATCAAGCACATTTTCTAACCTAGACAAGTTGTCTGCAACGGGGTTCTCCGCTCCCTTTCTATCAACAATATGTAAATTAAATTCTTGTAGCAAGAGAACCCATCTAATAAGTCTAGGTTTAGCATCTTTCTTTTCCATAAGATATTTAATAGCGGCATGATCAGTGTGAATAGTTACTTTAGAATCAACAATATAAGGTCTGAACTTATAACAAGCAAATACAATTGCTAAGAATTCTTTTTCAGTAGTAGCATAATTTCTTTGAGCATTGTCTAGGGTTTTACTAGCATATTGAATAACATTTAATTTCTTATCAACTCTTTGTCCTAGAGCAGCACCTACAGCATAATCACTAGCATCACACATAATTTCAAAGGGTAAATTCCAATCAGGTGGTTGAACAATAGGTGCAGAGATCAATGCTTTCTTAAGTATTTCAAATGCTTCTACACAATCATCATCAAAGACAAATGGTATACCTTTTTGTCATAAATTAGTCAAAGGTCGAGAAATTTTTGAGAAGTCCTTAATGAACCTCCTATAAAATCCGGCATGACCAAGGAAACCTCTTATACCTTTAATGTCCTTGGGACATGGCATCTTTTCAATAGCATCGACCTTGGCTTTATCAACTTCAATACCTCTTTCAGAAACTTTATGCCCCAAGACAATACCTTCATTAACCATAAAGTGGCACTTCTCCCAATTCAAGATAAGGTTATTTTCTTCACATCTCTGCAAAACTCGATCAAGGTTGCTTAAGCAATCATCAAAAGAGGATCCATAGATGGAGAAATCATCCATGAAAACCTCACAAATCTTTTCACAAAAATCAGAGAATATAGCCATCATGCATCTTTGGAAGGTAGCAGGTGCATTACATAAACCAAAAGGCATACGTCTATAAGCAAAAGTACCGAACGGGCAAGTAAAAGTGGTCTTAGATTGATCATCCGCTGACATATGTATTTGAGAGAGACCAGAATAACCATCTAGAAAGCAAAAATGTGTATGTTTGGATAATCTTTCTAGCATTTGATCAATAAATGGTAAGGGGTAATGATCTTTTTTAGTAGCCTTATTTAATTTGCAGAAATCAATTACCATCCTATAACCTGTAATAATTCTTTGCGGAATAAATTCATCTTTATCATTAGGAACGACAGTAATACCTCCCTTTTTAGGGACACAATGGACAGGACTTACCCACTGACTATCAGCAACAAGATAAATTTTACCTGCCTCGAGGAGCTTTAGTATTTCCTTTCTTACCACTTCTTTCATCTTAGGATTCAGCCGTCGTTGGTGATCATGAACTGGTTTGGCATCTTTCTCCAAATTTATTTTGTGTTGACATAGAGTGGGACTAATGCCCTTAAGATCATCGAGAGTATATCCAATAGCAGCACGGTGCTTCTTTAGAGTTTTCAATAATCTCTCTTCTTCATGCCCGAAAGCTTGCTTATGATTTTTCCCTCATCGAAAGACTCCATATAGCAGAAGATGGTCATCGGAGGGCCACCAGGGGGCCCATGAGGCAGGGGGCACGCCTAGGGGGTAGGGCGCGCCCCCCACCCTCGTGGGCAGGGTGTGGCCCCCCTCTGGAACTTCTTGCACTCAGTATTTTTTATATATTCTGAAAATGACTTCTATGAAGTTTCAGGACTTTTGGAGCTATGTAGAATAGTTCTCTAATATTTGCTCCTTTTCCAACCCAGAATCCCAGCTGCCGGCATTCTCCCTCTTTATGTAAACCTTGTAAAATAAGAGAGAATAGGCATAAGTATTGTGACATAATGTGTAATAACAGCCCATAATGCAATAAATATCGATATAAAAGCATGATGCAAAATGGACGTATCAGGGCCCAAAAGAACAGTGGCCTGTTAACGGTCTTGATCCGATATGGGCCGTAATTTGGCCCAAAACACGGCAGGATGTGAACGGGCCTGATCCGGTATGGGCCGTAATTTGTCCCAAAACACGGCAGGCTGTGAGCGAGCTGATCTGGTATGGGCCTCAATTTGGCCCAAAACATGGCAGGCTATTAACGGGCTAGCCCACTAGTGTCTGAAAAAACATGGTGGGCCTTTAGCTGGGCCGGCCTTTTCACCGGAATGGGCCTCTGTTGGGTCGTGCCACGTGTCGACATATCATAGCCGCCTCCTGTCCAATGAGTGGATGGCATCTGTCCGAACATTGAGCCGACACGTGTTTCCTCCGGCCAATGAGAATTTTACACGTGGAAAATTCACATTGGTCCGAGCTGTTAACGGGTTATCGGATCCAAAACCGGAACCGATAACTTAACGACGTCCCATTATGGTGGATGCCACGTGTTGGTCACCCTTGACAAAAGCTCTTCTATGACGCGCAATTTATCTTCATGGAAGTGGACACTTCCGTGATGATAATTTTGGTAATGTCATGGAACACTTCTACAACAGCACAGGTATGACTATCTTGATTCTGTCATAAATTTTTCATGGATGTACATGCATGACAGAACTGTGACAAACACGTATCATCACGAAAGTGTATTTTTTGTAGTGCATACCCATCCTAAAACAAAAGGCGGATGAGAATGAAGATATAGGTAAAGGGGAAAAAGTACTATTGTTGCAATAAAACAAAAATATAAAGACAGAGAATCAACAAAAATGAAATTTGCACTTACAATTGCCGCATATTTCAGGTGGTCAAGGGAAAGCGTCTTCCATTCCCATTAGTCATGCTGACCTCGAGGAAAAGACTACTTCATCCTCAAGTAAGATTTGTCTATGACGGCTCCTGCCAAATCTTCCATGGATTCCCTTAGATCGCCTCCTTTGATCATGAGCTCCTCTTGAAGGTCGATGTGACACACTCTTGGAGTTTTGAGGAAACTGTTTGCGAGAACATCTCTATCATTCTTGACGTTGATAGTAGCGAAAGTTATACCTTAGTTGCGAAGGAAATCCTTCAGAACAGCACACTCCGTCCTAGCCTTGCACAAATGATAGACAAGAACATGCTTGCGCATCGCCAATTGCATGACGGTGACTTTTCGGCTCCGATCAAAATAATCCTCTCGTGTGTACTACAGATCAAGACCAACAAACTTGTACCTGTCCTCACGCAGCCATTCCTCATAAAGAGAAAGAATCTCCTCCACCTTGTAGGTCTTGTTGGTGTATAACACCTCGAGCTTGGTGTTATCGTCGGCATCTATAAAGAGACGCTTAGTAGTGTTCCTGAAGTCGTCCATGGAAACGAGGGTGAGAGTGACAATGGAGTTTAACCGTGCTTCTCCGGCGTCACTCGTACATGGTGAAAGGATGATGGGAGCTATACCTGCACTTCTCTGGTGAGAATAAGACGCGATAACCTCAAGGAATATACCACTATTTAACCTTGGGGAGAGACGACTCAGTTACCATGCACCCACTAAATTGCATCAGGAACGGTGAATGGACGGTTGTGCTTCTGCAGCTTGTGAAACCATGCACTTCAAAAGTCACGGCTGCCATGCTGTAATCGAGGTGCCTCTAAGTTAACTCTAGCACGGTATCTGACGCAATGAATACTAATAATAAATAGTCATCCCATCGGTCACCAGCACATATTTTGACCGAGAGAAGAATGCGAGGAGGCAAACGATGACCCTGTCGTGCAACCTAGACCTCTGGAGTACAAATACTACACGGGAGTGCACCAGAATAGAAGCACGGTACGACTAGCACAAAAGCCACACGCGTGCCTCCACTTTGTTAAAGACATACCTCTATGTCTGCGTACCACCAAAAACATTGCCAAAAAAGGCACATCCATGCTTCTGACATACATATAACCGTGGGCTATCATACATATTCCCATCTGAACCCAACGAACATTTGAAAAATAGTGGCTCTCTGGGTCAACGACTGCCTGAAAAAAATTTGCAACCGCAGAGTCACGAACCGTGACTCCATTTCAGATGCAAAAGTGTCTCTCATTGGGAACGATCATGCCTCCCGTCAATTTGCCTCCCCCAATGTATCAACCATGCCTCTCCTGCTTCAACGGGCGTGCATCTAATAACATCATTACTGTTCCTCTCCTAAAGATACACCCAACCATATCTGACTAAACATGTAATTAAAAACAATTAAATCACAGAAGCACGAGTATGCTTTTTAGCATTTATAACCACGCCTCACAAAAAGTCTGTGAGGCACGATAGGCACGTAGAAGAGTCTGGTGGGAGGCAGCACAGCTGGACAACTCCAGTGGGAGGCAGCTAGACGAGTCAAATGTCTCATGTCCCCATAACACCTCGGAATGCACACACCATCTACAACCAGCATTCATTCCATTTCGCAGAATAAAAAATAAAAATAAAAATAAGCACTCATTACTACTCTTGCTCTCTCGCGTCTCCTTTATATTTCAATAAGCTTTGACTCCCTTAGCCAAATCACAACCCATCTAGCTTCTAGTCCCTGCTTCTAGGGTTCATGCTTCTTCCCCGCACACAATCTGATTTCAAACAAGTTATTGTAGAGTTTTTATTGGGTCTCTCGATTAATTTCTAAGACGTGCTTCTCTCATAGATTGCTCGCCGTGGGTGCTTGCGCTAAGCTTCCCCTACCCCAATCTTCGTTCGTCGATGGCCATTGTTCTTCTTTCCTAGGTAAAAAGCATATGCGTAAGCAGCATGCTTCGATCTGTATTTACATTTTGAAACGATATTTAAATTATTATTGTTTTACGTTTAGGTTTGTCATTTGATAGTTATTGAGGCATTAGATCTGGTACAACGACTTAATTCCCTAAAGGAATATAAAAACCATTTGAAAATCTAAACAAGTGATCTAAACTCTGTCATACTTCTTTTCTGGAAGGAGTAGATGAGAAGATTTCTGGTAAATTTGTAGTTGCTATCTGCCTTCGTACGGATATTTTTAATATGGCTAACATAGTTGAAGCTAGTTGTTGTCTACCTTCAATGTTGAAACTTGTTTTTAATTGTTATGATATTCTTCTTTTCTTAACACAGTTGTTCTAAATTATTTAGGTATCGTTTTCCCTACCTGCCGCCAACCAGGCGGCCCTTGCGAACCACACCCTGAAGTTCTCTAGTAGTTTGAGGTAATTCTTGATGAAAATTGCTGGAGCCGCATGGTTAGTAAGCATTACTAACATATTAGTTGCTTACAACACATTAGAAATCATCACTGTTACTCATACCCCTTGCACCTATACTAGGCTCCCCTGCTATCACTTCATTACACATGTCTTGTGTTTTCATTTTCCATTAGTTTGCCTGTCCATGCCTTAATAATTATAGTGCATCTTCAGTTCGCCAAAAATCTGTATCCATTAATTTATAATACCATTATGTTGTTATCTTTAATTATTATCAAAAATTCAGATCCTAGTTTAGAAAACTTTTAACATTAATAATCTATGAGTTCAAATTTATACTTACAGGTTGTTATTTTACTATTTTTTCCAGTATGTACCTTGTAATATGAGAGCTTTTCTTGCTGAATACATTGATGAGAGGAAGGAAGAAGCAAGAATATTGCGTAAAGAGCAGGTAGAGCCAGCCCTTCTTACACATGAAGGAAGGTCTTACAATGATTTGTTTAAGCATAGGGCAAACTACACAAAGTTCTGCGGTGGTGAGTGGAACACTTTTGCGGATGATTATGAACTACGTGATGGAGACCGCATAGAATTTGAACTGCCAGATGAGGGTCTCAATCTGGAAATACAAACATATCGGGATGACAAAAGGCTGCTTCCATTACACCACATTGGTAGGTATTTAATATTGCAAAGTTATCTTCTTTCGTTATATTTTTATATGCATGCATCAAACTGAATAATATTAACCTTGTGTTGGATATAACTTTATCTAACTATAAATACTTGTTCTTTTTCTAGCTCTCGACGATCTTTCTTCTGAAGATTTCGACCATGTTCACTGTTGTGTCTACTCTAAGGATATTGAGCTTACCTACGACCAGACACGACTCTTTCTACAACGCCTTTTCGGAGATACTTTCATCTGTTGCCATCCATTTGTCCACGTGTTGACTCCAACTAACACCAAAGACTGCGTCATGGTTGGTTACAATTATCCTTGTTAAAATACCAAACATATTTTGCTTATATGTAAAATAAACAATATTGACGTAATCTTACTTATATGTAAAATTATAAAGAACCTTTTTATTAAACCTAAAACAACAAAACTTTTGTTGTTCTATTAATATATTGTTTTATCTGTTTACGCACAAACCTGAACATGCCAGGAAATATATTAATTTCAATATGTAATTTCTTAATGTTTGCGAACTCACCATATTCAGCCATTCTTTTATTTAATGTCCAAGTGGCAAATCAACGGTTTTAATTTTGCTTTCTTCTAGAAAATTCTGAGGAGCGTTGTCTCGACACTGAAGAGATGGGTGGACATGCCAACCAATGGCAAGGTGATCCTTGAAGCTCCTGGTGAATGATAACCCACAAGTATAGGGGATCGCAACAGTTTTCGAGGGTAGAGTATTCAACCCAAATTTATTGATTCGACACAAGGGGAGTCAAAGAATATTCTCAAGTATTAGTAGCTGAGTTGTCAATTCAACCACACCTGGAAACTTAATATCTGCAGCAAAGTGTTTAGTAGCAAAGTAATATGATAGTAGTGGTAATGGTAACAAAAGGTAACAATAGCAAAAGTAATGTTTTTGGTATTTTGTAGTGATGATAGCAATAGCAACGGAAAAGTAACTAAGCAAAGAACAATATATGGAAAGCCCGTAGGCAATGGATCGGTGATGGAGAATTATGACGGATGCGGTTCATCATGTAATAGTCATAACCTAGGGCGACACAGAACTAGCTCCAGTTCATCAATGTAATGTAGGCATGTATTCCGAATATAGTCATACGTGCTTATGGAAAAGAACTTGCATGACATCTTTTGTCCTACCCTCCCATGGCAGCGGGGTCCTTACGGAAACTAAGGGATATTAAGGTCTCCTTTTAATAGAGCACTGGAACAAAGCATTAACACATAGTGAATACATGAACTCCTCAAACTACGGTCATCACCGGTAAGTATCCCGATTATTGTCACTTCAGGGTTAACGGATCATAACACATAATAGGTGACTATAGACTTGCAAGATAGGATCAAGAACTCTCATATATTGATGAAAACATAATAAGTTCAGATCTGAAATCATGGCACTCGAGCCCTAGTGACAAGCATTAAGCATAGCAAAGTCATAGCAACATCAATCTCAGAACATAGTGGATACTAGGGATCAAACCGTAACAAAACTAACTCGATTACACGATAGATCCCATCCAACCCATCACCGTCCAGCAAGCCTACGATGGAATTACTCACGCACGGCGGTGAGCATCATGAAATTGGTGATGGAGGATGGTTGATGATGACGATGGCGACGGATTCCCCTCTCCAGACCCCCGAACGGGCTGCAGATCAGCCCTCCCGAGAGGTTTTAGGGCTTGGTGGCGGCTCCGTATCGTAAAACGCGATGAATCCTTCTCTCTAATTTTTTTTCTCCCCGAAACCAAATATATAGAGTTGGAGTTGGAGTCGAAGGAGCTCCAGGGGACCCACGAGGTAGGGGGCGCACCCTAGGGGGGCAGGCGCGCCCCCCACCCTCGTGGACAGGTGGTTGGGCCCCTGGCCTTCATCTTTTGCAAGGATTTTTTATATTTTCCAAAAAGGTGTTCCGTGAAGTTTCAGGTCATTCCGAGAACTTTTGTTTCTGCACATAAATAACGCCATGGTAATTTTGCTGAAAACAGCGTCAGTCCGGGTTAGATCCATTCAAATCATGCAAGTTAGAGTCCAAAACAAGGGCAAAAGTGTTTGGAAAAGTAGATATGACGGAGACGTATCTACTCCCCCAAGCTTAAACCTTTGCTTGTCCTCAAGCAATTCAGCTGATAAACTGAAAGTGATAAAGAAAAACTTTTACAAACTCTGTTTGCTCTTGTTGTTGTAAATATGTAAAGCCAGCATTCAAGTTTTCAGCAAAGATTATAACTAACCACATTCACAATAACGCTTAGGTCTCAGGTTTACTCATATCAATGGCATAATCAACTAGAGAGCAATAATAATAAATCTCGGATGACAACACTTTCTCAAAACAATCATAATATGATATAACAAGATGGTATCTCGCTAGCCCTTTCTGAGACCGCAAAACATAAATGCAGAGCACCTTTAAAGATCAAGGACTGACTAGACATTGTAATTCATGGTAAAAGAGATCCAGTCAAGTCATACCCAATGTAAACTAACAATAATGAATGCAAATGATAGCGGTGCTCTCCAACTGGTGCTTTTTAATAAGAGGATGATGACTCAGCATAAAAGTAAATAGATAGGCCCTTCGTAGAGGGAAGCAGTGATTTGTAGAGGTGCCAGATCTCGGTTTTGAAATAGAGATGAATAATATTTTGAGAGATATACTTTCATTGTCAACATAACAACCAAGAGATGGCGATATCTTCCATGCTACACACATTATAGGCGGTTCCCAGACAGAATGGTAAAGTTTATACTCCCCCTTCCACCAACAAGCATCAATCCATGGCTTGCTCGAAACAACGAGTGCCTCCAACTAATAAGAGTCCCAGGGGGAGTTTTGTTTAAAATTATTTTGATTTATTTTGCATAAAGCATGGGACTGGGCATCCCGGTGACCAGCCATTTTTCTCGTGAGTGAGGAGCGGAGTCCACTCCTCTTGAGAATAACCCGCCTAACATGGAAGATACGGACAACCCTGGTTGATACATGAGCTATTCGAGCATACAAAACAGGATATTTATTTGAAGGTTTAGAGTTTGGCACATAAAAATTTACTTGGAACGGCAGGTAGATACCGTATATAGGTAGGTATGGTGGACTCATATGGAATAACTTTGGGGTTTAAGGGATTGAATGCACAAGCAGTATTCCTGTTTAGTACAGGTGAAGGCTAGCAAAAGACTGGGAAGCGACCAGCTAGAGAGCGACAACAGTCATGAACATGCATTAAAATTAATCAACACCGAATGCAAGCATGAGTAGGATATATTCCACCATGAACATAAATATCGTGAAGGCTATGTTGATTTTGTTTCAACTACATGCGTGAACATGCGCCAAGTCAAGTCACTTAAATCATTCAGAGGTAACCATTTTAATAGCATGTTGGCACACAAGGTAAACCATTATAACTCATAGTTAATCAAGCATGGCACAAGAAACTATGATCTCTAGTTGTCATTGCAAACATGTTTATTCATAATAGGCTGAATCGGGAATGATGAACTAATCATATTTACAAAAACAAAAGAGGTCAAGTTCATACCAGCCTTTCTCATCTCAGTTAGTCCATCATATATCTTCATAATTTCCTTTCACTTGCACGACTGAATGATGTGAATAATAATAATAGTGCGCGTGCATTGGACTAAGATGGAATCTGCAAGCATTCAATAAACAGGAGAAGACAAGGCAATATGGGCTCTTTTGTCAGATCAACAATTATGCATATAAGAGCCACTTCAACAATTTAATCGTGGTCTTCTCCCATCGACCCCCAAAGAAAAGAAAAGAAATAAAACTATTTACATCGGAAAGCTCCCAACAAGCAAAAGAAGAACAGGAAATATTTTTGGGTTTTCTTTTTAATTACTACTACAAGCATGGAAAGTAAACTAATTAAAAGATACAACTATTTTTTTGGTTTTTCTTAAGGTTTATTAAACACACAAGAAGAAAGCATAAAAAGGAAAGTAAAGTAGCATGGATGATACAATGAAAAAGTATGAGCACCGACATCTAGCAATGAGTGTGTGAACATAAATGTAACATTGGTGGGAAATACGTACTCCCCCAAGCTTAGGCTTTTGGCCTAAGTTGGTCTATGGCCACAGCTAGCCTGGTGGATATCCATAATAATAGTTGGGGTCGTACTGCGAAGAAGAAGACTCTGATTGCCACTAGTTGGCAATCATCTCCGGATCCCACTGGTAATTAGACTGTCGTGGAGGATCAACTTGTGGTTCCGGCTCTGGCTCTGTGGCTGATGTAGGGTTCCGATAGGCGTGAATAGCCTATAACGGAACAAGGTACTGGCTTGCAGATGAATCAAACAAAGAAGGAGCAGGCAGGGTAATAGTCTCAGGATGATGTTTATCAAAGAACAATTTGTATTTAAGCTCTCCTTCCCTATTCCTAACAATAAAATCATGTGCCACCATACTCTTATAATCTAAATAAACACGAGGCAGCACTTTTCCTTCCTTCTCATAATGCCTAATAGGTATGTTAAAATGTGCAGCTAGGCGTGAAGCACAGATGCCTCCAAACATGGGGCCCTTTGTACGGTTCAGACTTAACCGTTTAGCAATAATGCCGCCCATACTAACAGAGTTATCACTGAATAAACCATGGAGCAAAATAATAATATCAGGAACACTAAGGTTTCCACAGTTTCCGCGACCAATTAAGCAACGACTAGCAAATAATGCAAAATAGCGTAAAACAGGAAAATGTATGCTAGTGATTCGTGCATCGGAAACCTTCCTTGTTTCCCCCTACAGAGATGATATCAATAAACCCATCCACATCGCTGCGATGTGGTTCCTTTGTCGTGCCCTCAAAAGAGACCAAACAAACCCGACAAAGATCATAAAGTGACATCTCCTTATGCTCATCATATAAATAAAACTCCACCGTAGGTGGTGAGCTCCTAGAATGGAAATGAAAGTTTTGCATAAAGATATTTGTGAGTAGGATATACTGATCGCGTTGGTCGTGGAGGAAAGCGGAGAGGCCTGCATTCTTAGCCAATTCATAAAAATCTTCATAAATCCCGGCTGCTCTCAAGAAATCATCCGAATGCCATTCACACGACCGAACCTCAGCAGTACGAGGCAGATTATACTTGGGCTTTTGTGCCTTTTCCTTCGAGCTTCGGCTCGATGAGCCCCTCAAAAGTCTCTTCATTATTTTCTGAAAAAATCTAAAAAATTTAGTAACTTCAAAATAAAAGTAAACCAAACTCAATAATATTGATAGCAACTACTCCTACAAGTGCCTAGAGCCTATATCATGCATCAAAATTACTTGGAACCATATAAATTTGACATGCAAGCTCAAGAACATGGTCACCTAGGCAGCACAAATTTGCAATGAATAAAGCACTAGAACAAAAACTAATTGGACCAATGGAGGAGTCACATACCAAGGAACAATCTCCCCAAGCAGTTTTTTGAGAGGTGCTTTGAGCAAGGAGATCGAAAATGGCAGCAAAACGAGCTTGAACTCATGCTTGAGCTGGTTATTCGTGTTTGTGGGAGGAAGAAGGAGTGTGTGGGTGAAAGGATAAGTGGAGGAGGGCCACCGTGGGCCCACGAGGCAGGGGGCGCGCCCTCCACCCTTGTGGCCAGGTGGATGACCCCCCCTGCTGTGTTCTTAGTGCCAAATATTCTCAAATATTCTAGAAAAAATCATATTTAAATTTCAGGGCATTTGGAGAACTTCTATTTTCAGGGTATTTTTATATTGTACGGATAATCAGATAACAGACAGAAAAATACTTATTTTTTTATTTAATATAAATAACAGAAAGTAAAAGTGGGGTACAGAAGGTTGTGCCTTCTAGTTTCATCCATCTCATGCTCATCAAAAGGAATCCACTAACAAGGTTGATCAGGTCTTGTTAACAAACTCATTCCGAATAACATGGAACCACAAAATTTTCGAATAACACTATGTTACCTCAATGGGGATATGCACATCCCCAATAATAAGAATATCATATTTCTTCTTGACAGTAGGAAGAGGAAATTCAAAACCTCCAAATTTAATCGATGGAATTTTTCCAATAGAATTGATACTGTGGACTTGAGGTTGTTTCCTCGGAAAGTGCACCGTATGCTCATTACCATTAACATGAAAAGTGACATTGCCTTTAGTGCAATCAATAACAGCCCCTGCATTATTCAAAAAGGGTCTTCCAAGAATAATAGACATACTATCGTCCTCGGGAATATCAAGAATAACAAAGTCTGCTAAAATAGTAACGTTTGCAACTACAACAGGCACATCCTCACAAATACCGACAGGTATAGCAGTTGATTTATCGGCCATTTGCAAAGATATTTCAGTAGGTGTCAACTTATTCAAATCAATTCTACGATATAAAGAGAGAGGCATAACACTAACACCGGCTCCAAGATCACATAAAGCAGTTTTAACATAGTTTCTTTTAATGGAGCATGGTATAGTGGGTACTCCTAGATCTCCAAGTTTCTTTGGTATTCCACCCTCAAAAGTATAATTAGCAAGCATGGTGGAAATTTCAGCTTCCGGTATCTTTCTTTTATTAGTGACAATTTCTTTCATGTATTTAGCATAAGGATTCATTTTGAGCATATCAGTTAATCGCATACGCAAAAAGATAGGTCTAATCATTTCAGCAAAGCGCTCAAAATCATCATCATCCTTTTTCTTGGATGGTTTGGGAGGACAAGGCATGGGTTTCTGAACCCAAGGCTCTCTTTCTTTTCCATGTTTCCTAGCAACAAAGTCTTTCTTATCATAACGTTGATTCTTTGATTGTGGGTTATCAAGATCAACAGCAGGTTCAATTTCTATATCATTATCATTACTAGGTTGAGCATTATCATGAACATTTTTATTAACATTATCACAACTTTCAGGTTCATTACCAGATTGTGTTTCAGCGTCAGAGATAGAAATATCATTTGGATTCTCGGGTGTTTCAGTAATAGGTTCACTAGAAGCATGCAAAGTCTTATCATTTTTCTTTTTCTTCCTTTTAGAAGGACTAGGTGGATCTACATTATTTCTCTGAGAATTTTGCTCAATTCTCTTAGGGTGGCCTTCAGGATACAAAGGTTCCTGAGTCATTTTACCACCTCTAGTCATAACTCTAACAGCATTATCATTATTCTTACTATTCAATTCATTGAGCAAATCATTTTGAGCTTGAAGTACTTGTTCTACTTGAGTGGTAACCATAGAAGCATGTTTACTAATAAGTTTAAGTTCACCTTTGACATTAGCCATATAATCACCCAAGTGTTCAAGCATATTTGAATTGTATTTCAATTGTCTACCAAAATAAGCATTAAAGTCTTCTTGATTAGCCATAAATTTATCAAACTCATCTAAGCATGGGCTAGCAAACTTAGTAAATGGGATTTCAGCTTTATCATATCTATAGAGAGAATTTACCTTTACTACCTGTGTCGGGTTATCAAGACCATGAGTTTCCTCAATAGATAATGGATTAGGATCATATGTTTCTTCAACAGGCGGTAAATTAATACCATGTATTTCTTCAATACGAGGTAAATTCTTAACATCTTCGTCTTTAATACCTTTTTCTTTCATAGATTTCTTAGCCTCTTGCATATCTTCAGGACTGAGAAATATAATACCCCTCTTCTTCGGAGTTGGTTTAGGAATAGGCTCAGGAGTTGGTTCAGGAACTGGTTTAGGAAGTGTCCAATTATTATCATTTGCCAACATATTATTCAATAGAATTTCAGCTTCATCCGGCGTTCTTTCCCTGAAAACAGAACCAGCACAACTATCCAGGTAATCTCTGGAAGCATTGGTTAGTCCATTATAAAAGATATCAAGTATTTCATTTTTCTTAAGAGGATGATCAGGCAAAGCATTAAGTAATTGGAGAGGCATCCCCCATGCTTGTGGGAGACTCTCTTCTTCAATTTGCACAGAATTATATATATCCCTTAAAGCAGCTTGTTTCTTATGAGCAGGGAAATATTTAGCATAGAAGTAATAAATCATATCCTGGGGACTACGCACACAACCAGGATCAAGAGAATTAAACCATATCTTAGCATCACCCTTTAATGAGAACGGAAATATTTTAAGGATATAAAAGTAACAAGGTGGCTATATCATTTAATTTAGTAACATGTGCCACAATAGTTTCAGATTCATAGACATGAAAAGGATCAGATTCAACCAAAGTAATTATATCAGGATCAACAGAGAATTCATAATCCTTGTCAGTAACACACATAGGTGAAGTAGAAAAAGCAGGGTCAGGTTTCATTCTAGCATTTAGAGATTGATGATTCCATTTAGCTAATAACCTCTTGAGTTCGTATCTATCTTTACAAGATAAAATAGCTAAAGAAGCTTATTTATCAAAAACATAACCCTTAGGAATAACAGGTAAGTCTTCATCATCAATTTCATCAGTATTATCAGATTCAATATTTTCATTCTCTCTAGCCCTAGCAAGTTGTTCATCAAGAAATTCACCAAGTGGCACAGTAGTATCAAGCATAGAAGTAGTTTCATCGTAAGTATCATGCATAGCAGAAGTGGCATCATCAATAACATGCGACATATCAGAACGAATAACAAAAGCAGGTTTAGGTGTCGCAAGCTTACTCATAACAGAAGGTGAATCAAGTGCAGAGCTAGATGGCAGTTCCTTACCTCCCCTCGTAGTTGAGGGATAAATCTTGATTTTTGGATCTCTCAAGTTCTTCATAATGATAAGCAGATATAAATCCCAAGTGACTCAAAGAATAGAGCTATGCTCCCCGGCAACGGCGCCAGAAAATAATCTTGATAACCCACAAGTATAGGGGATCGCAACAGTTTTCGAGGGTAGAGTATTCAACCCAAATTTATTTATTCGACAGAAGGGGAGCCAAAGAATATTCTCAAGTATTAGCAGCTGAGTTGTCAATTCAACCACACCTGGAAACATAATATCTGTAGCAAAGTGTTTAGTAACAAAGTAATATGATAGTAGTGGTAACGGTAAACAAAGGTAACAGTAGCAAAAGTAATGTTTTTGGTATTTTGTAGTGATGATAGCAATAGCAACGGAAAAGTAAATAAGCAAAGAACAATATATGGAAAGCTCGTACACAATGGATCAGTGATGGAGAATTATGCCGGGTGTGGTTCATCATGTAACAGTAATAACCTAGGGTGACACAGAACTAGCTCTAGTTCATCAATGTAATGTAGGCATATATTCCGAATATAGTCATACGTGCTTATGGAAAAGAACTTGCATGACATCTTTTGTCCTACCCTCCCGTGGCAGCAGGGTCCTTACGGAAACTAAGGGATATTAAGGCCTCCTTTTAATAGAGTACCAGAACAAAGCATTAACACATAGTGAATACATGAACTCCTCAAACTACGGTCATCACCGGTAAGTATCCCGATTATTGTCACTTCGGGGTTAACGGATCATAACACATAATAGGTGACTATAGACTTGCAAGATAGGATCAAGAACTCCCATATATTGATGAAAACATAATAGGTTCAGATCTGAAATCATGGCACTCAGGCCCTAGTGACAAGCATTAAGCATAGCAAAGTCATAGCAACATCAATCTCAGAACATAGTGGATACTAGGGATCAAACCCTAACAAAACTAACTCGATTACATGATAGATCCCATCCAACCCATCACCGTCCAGCAAGCCTACGATGGAATTACTCACGCACGGCGGTGAGCATCATGAAATTGGTGATGGAGGATGGTTGATGATGACGATGGCGACGGATTCCCCTCTCCAGAGCCCCGAACGGACTCCAGATCAGCCCTCCCGAGAGGTTTTAGGGCTTGGTAGTGGATCCGTATCGTAAAACGTGATGAATCCTTCTCTCTGATTTTTTTCTCCCCGAAACCAAATATATAGAGTTCGAGTTGGAGTCGGAGGAGCTCCAGGGGGCCCACGAGGTAGGGGGCGCGCCCTAGGGGGGCAGGCGCGCCCCCACCCTCATGGACAGGTGGTGGGCCCCTGGCCTTCATCTTTTGCAAGGATTTTTTATATTTTCCAAAAAGGTGTTCCGTGAAGTTTCGGGTCATTCCGAGAACTTTTGTTTCTGCACATAAATAACACCATGGTAATTCTGCTGAAAACAGTGTCAGTCCGGGTTAGTTTCATTCAAATCATGCAAGTTAGAGTCCAAAACAAGGGCAAAAGTGTTTGGAAAAGTAGATATGACGGAGACGAATCAATGAACCTACCCATGTCATCACTCCTTCGTCGTACTACATCTGCAAAAACGACGGCAGGATGGTAATAGAAAAGTCTTCTTTTAGAGACTTCCTATCAGCTGCATCCTTTGTTGAAAAGAACATTGTTCTGATCGCTTTCAAAGAGTGCCATGATCGTTCTGTGTCCATCATCATTCAACGCATTCTATAGATTCCGTTGGAACCAACACCTCAAATGGAAGAAACAGTGTATCTCCTAGGATGTTCAGCGGTCGTTTCATGATGATGCCTCCCGGGAGAAAAACACTGGTTACTATAAGTTTGCTTTTTAGAATGGTAGAGTAATGTAACTATTATGGACCATGAGCTTGCTTGAACTATCGACGTGATCTTTTGGAACTTGTGTACCTCTTACGGACCCTCAACTCATTGTTTGACCTATCGGAATGATCCTTTGGAACAAATGTAGTTCTTATCCTTTGAAAAGTTCACAATTCAAAAAACAAAAAAAACAAAAAGAACCGTTTTCAAAAATCAAATGAAACAAGAATCAGTTTTTGTTTGAAAACCTATAGCAATGCCATGTTATCAAACTTATTCAAACCATCTAGTGAAACATATCTCAATTAAAAAACAAACAGGACTCCATTTTCAAGTGCAAACTATGTTTACTTCACCAACTTTTCCTAAACACATAGTTGTGCACCGAATAACATAACAACAGTGCCTCCTTGACCAAGGAAGGTTGTTAACCGAAAAAAACATTTTGACAACAAAGGCACGACCATGCATCTGCTGAGTGTTCTACCGTTTCATGACTACCTTCATAGCCAAAGATGGAATACGCACATATGGATCACGCACCCAGCACGCGAGGAATAAAAAAATCAATGAACAAGATAAGTGAAAATCTTAAAAAATAGATAAAACAAATGCCCATTTCTGTAAATCTACCCCTGGAACCGCCGGATGACTACCAACTTCTCTTTGGCGATTTCCTTTTTTGCACGACAAAGTAAAGATCCCTTTCACTTTTCCGAGTCCATTTGCATCGTCTTCCTCAGAAGTTTCTCGCTGGCCGCAGTTCACCACTGCACACCTCCAGCCATGGATGACGGGAAACTAACAACACTCACCAAACACATCACTACCAACGGTACAACCGTGCTGGAGGTGGTGTACAGCAACAACCCAAGGACCATGGAGCGGATCATCAAAAAGTACGAGGAATGGCTAAAGGAGGAGAAGAACAAGTTTGTCGGCCTCGACCTCGAGTACACACGAAAGATCAGTTACATACGACAAGGGATCACCGTCGTCCAACTTGCCATGCGCGAGCATGTCTTCGTATACCACTATTGCAGGTTCGAGCGCTCTCAGGCGTTACTTGACTTCCTGCAACGGAAAGTAGTAACTTTCACTAGCGTCGACACCAGGAGCGACAAGACCATGCTTGCCCGTGCATGGATCAAAATTCCAGATGAGCACCACGTCGACATCCAGAGGCTATTCTGCATCAAGGGTGGTGGAGAAAGGGACTCCATGGGTGACCTTGCAGCGGCCATCATCGACCCCTCATACAGGAACATGAAGAAATCATTCCCAAAGGAGAAGCACCAGTTCTGGGAGTGGAAGCCGCTTTCCCCGATACACCTTGAGTACGCAGCAAAAGACGGGTATGTTAGCTATGAGTTGTACCGTAGAATCCTAATCATCAAGCACGGGCTACGTCACCTCCACCAACAACCAATGAAGGAAAGACTTCGCCCACGTAAGAACAAAGACGAGGGATCTTCGAGCGGCTGGAAGCACCGGAAGGGAAACAGTGGTTGGTAAATTGCGAGAAAATGGATGTCTACATTAAACTAGTAGTAACTACTATTATGATAATTTAGATTGAATGAACCTATGTTGTAAATATGATTGATGTTGCTCAAAGATGTTGTGTGTACTGTATTACTATTTTACATTTGAACACAGTAGTGTACTCATGTACAAATGTATAGTACGTTTTGCATGTCTAAATGCAATTAGTAAGTTATCTCCCAGTATTGAGAAAATATATATTGTATCCATGATTATAGAAGGAGAGATATATCGCACAATATTTATTATAATTTTCATACTTAACCTTTACAAGATTCATTGTGCATTTACAATAATATGTGATTGTATCGTTGTAAACTTTCAGTAGAATGCTTATTCAACATTGGCGTAAACAATCCATAAATATTGAAGAAAAACATTCGGTACACAGACGCAAGGGACAAGAAGTTTGTAACTTTAACCACATTGAAAAAAAATCACACAACACAACCATTTTACATCAAACACCGCTCTGTCCATTCAGAACATCCTTGCTATTGCACACAGGTTCCTCTCCATACACCAGTTATGCACGATGCCATAAAACTACACTACCATGTGCAACTGACCTATGTACAACCGTGGCTCCCTAAGTGTCTATTCGAACCCATGCCTGTGGTGCCACACGCCCGTAACCCTAGAGAATTCACACCTATGCATCCACAACCGAGCCTCTCTAACCAAGTATTCGGACCGATGCCTCTGCTGTCATACTTCCGTGCCTCTAGAAACTTAACAGCGGCAAGAGGGTTATTAACCGTGCCTCCACACAACCGTGCTTGTACTGACTTCACTTTCGTGCCTCTGTTTCCTCAATCGACGTGCCTCACATGAAACCCACAGTAACTCTACGTGCTCCGCAAGCGTGATCGCCCGTGCAACTTTGGTGTTGCACACATGCTCCTCTCAGTATACCCGTGCCTCCACACAACCGTGCATGTACTGACTTCACTTCCGTGCCTCTGATTGCTCAATGCACGTGCCTCACATGAAACCAACAATAACTCTACGTGCTCCGCACGCGTGATTGTCCATGCAACTTTGGTGTTGCACACACGCTCCTCTCAGTATACCTGTGCCTCCAAACAACCGTGCATGTACTGACTTCACTTACGTGACTCCGATTGCTCAATCCACATGCCTCACATGAAACCCGCAGTAACTCTACGTGCTCCGCACACACGTGCCTCACATGAAAACCAAAGTAACTCTACGTGCCTCACATGAAACCGACAGTAACTCTACGTGCTCCGCACGTGTGATCGCTCGTGCAACTTTGGTGCTACACACACATTCCTCTCAGTAAAGCCCTATGCTGCCGGATGCAACCAGCCTATACATGTGCCTCCCCTATAGAGGTTTCACTCACGTGTCTCTCATGCCCACACACCCGTGCCTCGCATAACACGCGTCGTGATTCTACAAGCTATTTCACACGTGATCGTCCATGCCTCTTTGATGCTGCACAGACATTCCTGTCTCTACAACACATGTCAGAGTAAAGAACACACGTGCCTCTAATGTATTTATACACAACCATGCCTCTTCTACAAACGAACAACAACAATGAACAGTTAGGTTTTTAAACAACAGCAATCGTTTCATATATCTAAATAACATTACACCATAGCATAGATTTTTAAACAAAATCCATTATGTTCAAAGGCTATAACTAACATCACTGCGGCAGAAGATTGAAGATAACAACAAGCCTCCCATCACGCTCTTTGAAAGTTATCAGCACCAAGTTGCTTACTTCAATAAACGATGCCTGGAGAAAATCACTGAACCTTCCTCTTTGAACACCATTCTATTGCCCAAGCCAACAAAGTAGGAGCAAGGAGTGCTCACATATATATCATCATCAAGAGTTTCCAAAGTAACTTCAAGAGTTAAAACTCCAGTCCTAGGAAATGTCACAAACTCCTTCAAACTCCTCACAACAATACCAGGAATAACCTGACAAAAACATCAAGTTATCAGAAATAGAACAAAAATTCAAAACTATAAATAGAAGAGATAATAAAAATAAATAAATAAATAAATAACAGAAACTAAGAAAAACAATGGAAAAACAATCTGACCATACGATGACCATTAACATTTATGGAATCAATCCTGTGAACAAAAGGACAACAGGGTATGTACTCATCATCAAAGAGTTGACACCTCATGAAATACATCTGCTGATAATTAAGAAAAACACCACGGGTGTAATAACAACTCCCAACAAGTTCCTTCTAGGAGTCGCTCAAACCATCAAGAGCTACAAAATATAATTACACAGGCTAAAGGGAACAAAAAAATCATCATGTAAAATAAAACAAGCTAAAAACTTTCTTAAAAATAAACCTTGCCAGCAGATGGTAAAGGAGACAACGCATCTCCATGACCAACATGATAAAAATCAATACCAATCCACGTCCCATAATGCTCAAGCCTAACAGTCATTATATCAGAAGGACGAACACCATAATCACTGACCAATCGTTCCCAGGAAGGACCATTAAATTTGCTTCTCACCCGACCATGACTAAACAGAACACCGTACAAATAATCCTCATTGCACTGAAGAGCAAGATCAGTATCTTAGTCACCCCTCCTTATGGCTAAAGCCCTTCACTCCTCGATGTAACAAGCAAGATGAGCTCTAACACTGCACGGAACATACTCCACAACAAATCAAAACAAGGATCATAATCAAAATCAAAATAGCATGGGCAGCACCAAAAGAAATAAGCATGTGTGCCAAAAATTAAACAATTATAAAATGATATTCTTACAACACACCTCAAACAATGCCAATCCAGAACCACACTGAACCCATCTACAGAAGAATCAACAGAAGAACACGGGCCAGCAGGCATACGGCAAAAAGGACAAGTCATACTTGCAAGGAACACAATGATTATCAAGAACTAATTCCAGAAAACTGAGTTCAAACTTGACATCTGATAGTGTTGGTAGTCCCCACCCGTAACTACCCCATAAATCTCCATATACAAAAATATAATGGGAACAAAAAGAGAAACCAAATGGAAACAGGGAACCCGCGAATGCAACCTCGTAGGGAATGATGATACCGCGAACGGGAGGCGCGGTCGACGCTAAAGAAGGACCGCCGTAAGAGCACGTGACAAGCGCAGCGGCCGCGACGGGGGCCGCCGTAACCATGCAGCAAGAGCGGCGGCCGCGACGGGCAGAGACGACGCCAAAGAAAGAACAGTCCGCAGCGACGGTTCAGCCACACCAGATAGAAACATATCTCAAAACAGATCAAAAGTGTATTACAGAACATTAAAAGTACAAGGACTAAAGTGAAAAAAAGGAAAAACCAGAAAGAGAAACCGGAAACCAAAAATCACGGGAGAGGGCGTGCGTGCGACAAGTGTCGCGCGCGGAGCGCCACGGAAAAGTCTCACGAGCACTCCGCACGTGACACTTGGCGAGAGGGGAGCGCTCCCCGACTAATCATTGCGGGGAGCGCTCCTTAACTAGTGATTTCGCGGACACGCGGGTTGCATCAACGGTTGGTTTTAAGCGTTTCCCAAAAAAGACATGAATCTTGCGTGTTTTCTGAAAAAAGACTGCGCAGAACCACCAAACTAAGAGGAACTTCAACGCGCTGACCCAAACGGATGGCGCTTTTGTCCGCTTTTTGTCCGTTTGGATCGGCCCAGCTGACAGTCATGTCCGCTTTCGCGTTTGGGTCGGCGCTTGCGCCCGACACTGGCCCGATCAATTTTTGAGGTCGCGTGAAAAAAATCATTAGCGCCAACATTTTGAAAAATAAAAGCATTAATTAAACATCAATGCCGGCCACAAAGGCCCGCGAGAGTCCACAACACCAACCAGACCGGCAGCATGCTGACCCACTCGCGCACTCGCCTGGTCTGTGAGTAGTGCTCGATGGGGATCGGCTCTGGCTCTGGCTCCGGCTCGGCCTTGACGGGGGACGATGGCCTCAACGGCGGCACGACACAGTAACCGGCTGCGGAGAGCGCCATAGCCTCCGCCATGCGCGCTTGGTACGCCTCCTCCTTCATGCGCCACTCCTCGCTTTCATGAAGGACGGCGGCCAGCGCCGCCTGGTAGGTGGCCTTCTCCTCCTAGACCTCGTCGTGCACGACGAGGGCTGGCAGCGGGAAGCCATGGTGCACATCGCGGACGTCGCACCTCCTGGCCTCCTCGTACTCGAAGGCAGACCACCGCTGCCACGCGGGCGAGTCGAACGCGTACGTCGGTTCTTGGCGTTGCTCCGGCGTCAGCAGCTGCCTCCGGCGCCGCACCTCCTCCACGTGCGCCCGCACCGACCGCGGCGCGCCGACACTGGGATCCTCTCCGGATCCATGACAGTCACGTGGCAGTGTCATGTCGAGGTAGGGGGGATGCGGTGCTCCCAGTGCCACTTCGCCTGCTACACTAGGATGTCGATGTGCTGCCTCGGCTGATGGGAGGACGACGGCGGAGGCAGGGGGAGCACGCGGGAAGGGCCAGCGGTCGCCTTGCCCTTTCCCTTGCCGGAGAAGAGGCCCATTGCGGTGGCTAGGGTTTGCTAGGCTTTGTCGCCGGCGAGGGAGCACAGGGGTGGCGAGATGGGGACGGGGCGTCTGTAAGCGGATGAGCCCCCCCCCCCCCACACCGCACGCTTGGATTAGAAAAGGCCGACCACCGTCGCTGATGCGTGGGCCCACGACAGGGGTCATCATTAATAAAGCTAACCGTGGTAGTTTGGCGACCGCCAGGTGGGGACGCAGCGAACACCGAGAGGACACGTGGCAAGTCCGCTTTGCGTCCGCACCGACGCATTTCAGCCGTAAATTTGAGCCGCAAATGGATCCGCGCGGACGCGTTTTAGGAATGGGTCGACGCGTTGGGCCAACACTTTTGTCCGCGGCGACCCAAACGGACGGCGGCCGACGAAATGGGTACCTGCGTTGGAGTTCAGGTCTGTCTAAGCAAGAACGGCTCATAATTTATCAAGTGTACCAAACCTTGATGAAACTTTAGGTTCAGGTACTATTATACACTAACAAGGAGTTACCATAAAAAATACACTAAGAAGGAAAAAGAGCAGAGAGATCTATAAATTCAGTCATGCCCTGCGCTTTTTCAGTTTATAAAGTATATAAACACCCCAATATCCTATATGAGAACACACGGTTACATGCTAAAACTCTATACAGGGGGACCTGCAGCAACGTGAAACGGCAGCTTCGCAGACGAATGTGGTGCTGACACCTCTGAAATCCGGTCCATGTTCGCAGAGCTCCCGTACGACCTTTTCAGCTGCTCGCTACCTGCTCGTCTTGCCGAGCCGTGCCTTGCGCACCGCCTCTTGGATGTGCCTCTCGTGCTCCTTGAGCATGTCCTCGATATTCCCTCCCAGCGGCACCAATGGCCCCGAGTGGTGGATCCTCCTGAGCTTCCTTCCATGGTTCTGACCACAGAAAGGCAATGGTACGAGCCATGTGAGATGAAAGAATATAAATCCTCAATACTTCCCTTAGCAGTAGCACACTGATCATAGCGTCCTGCACCTCTAGGGGGTTCTTGTTGTGAGATGATGCAGGCCTATCAGGTGGCTGATTCTGATATGTAACCTCAACTGCATTCCTCAGATCTGTCGTGCAAAACTGTGGTATATGTGAATGCGATGATGCCTTTGTCCTCGAGGTAGAGGAATTTGCGACATGAACAGAACTGCAGGCACAACCAGGCGTCGTTGGATGATCTGTGTAACCTCCCATGTTCCATGTAGAGCCAAATCCAGGAACCTGCACCGTGGTTGGCAACGGGCGTGGCTCCACCCGGAAACCGGGCACGCTATCCTCGGGGTAGAACTTCACGCTGTTGCTCTTTGAACTGGCATGCGCGTGTTCCTGCAGGGTGACAGGGACAGGCAGATGTACTTCCGAAGGTGCATGCCTTATAAAGAGATGTGCTCATGTTTTAGGGGTAACTTTTTAGGAATTTGCCCATGTTTTTTAAAGCATAAAACCTTGTTAGCTGTACATATTTAGAATTAACAGAACAGACTAATTATTTGATTTTTTGTATAATAATATATTATAATTGGGAACTCAAGCAATAATCTGGAATCGCTACCTTCGATTCAGCAGCACCATTGACAGCAGGACTGGTTACATGATTTTCATTTCCTGGTTTGGAACATTCAGCTCCTCGTCCACCAAGAGCTGCCTTTCTTTGCCTGCAAGAACATGAATGCAGAGTGTTGGCATTTGATTGAACCGCCCAACAAGGAGTGCAATGAGTCCAGATGGAACAAGAAATGGTGATGTTGGCAAGTGTACCTCCTCTCTTCCTCTTGCCTGAGTCTAACATCATACTCCTTGCTTGCTGGAAGTTTCGGTAGACTTGAAGGGTCACAAGCAAGTGGCTTTGTTTTAAAAAACTGAAAGAGATTTGAAACATAGGATAAGTACTACAGATCCTGAGATATTCGCATAAGCAAAGTACTACAGGTAGATGCACAGTCACACAAGGGAGATCAGAAAACCGGCAGCAACTAAGATAACCACTTACCACTGATAGCTATTCATTTCAAAATATACTAACAGCGGTCTAATTTTAACTACACTAATATGTTAAACTTCCGAGAAGTTAAAAAAAAGGAGACCATGCAGGAGAACTGCATGTATATTCATTAATATGTTGCAACACCAAAGAAAAGTCTGAATAAGGTTTGTAAGCCAGGTATTGCACCATACAAAAGATTCTTATGAGAGGATCGGAAACTTACATCACTCTGAAGAGCTGAGGAAGCTGTTCCACGAACTTCTGGTTCTAATGAAAGCAAGGAGTCTATGAGAACTACAGTGGAAGGAGGAAAATCTTTGAAAGTCTCAGCAACACACCGCCTATATTGCTGCTGAGGCTTGAACATCGCTGTTTCTGGCACCTTTGATTTCTTGCAATAGTCATCCATCGGCGACCCACAGAGCTTAAAGATCTTGTGAATTTGCTCCACCTACGATAACATTATTGTAAAAAAAATCATAAGACATCAACCAGCATAAAAATCTGAAAGGTAACTGATGTTGTTTCTGGATCTTCGAAGGCAAAATAAGAAATACCTCGGTTCTTCCTGGCATGATTGGTTTGCCAGCAAAGAGTTCTGCCACAATACACCCTGTACTCCACATATCCACAGCGACACCATACTCTGTGGAACCAAGTAAAAGCTCTGGTGGTCTGTACCACAATGTCACAACACGGCTAGTTAGTGGTTGTGGATTGTCAGGGTCGAAAGATGTTGCCAGGCCAAAGTCTGCAATCTTCAGTACTCCATTGCTGTCAATCAAGAGGTTCGATCCTTTGATGTCTCGATGCAGAACTCCATTTTTGTGACAATGATCAAGGCCATGAAGCAGCTGCTGAACGAAGCACTTTATCTGACATTCATGTTTAATTGTTTTAGTCAATGTAAGTTTCTTAACTGTTCAATGCAAGAGTCGGACGCTAACCACCTGTGACTCGGTGAGTTTGAGGCCTGGACTTGCAATAAGACCGGAAAGGTCATGTTCCATGTATTCAAAAACCAGATACAGGCTCTGCGACACACGAGATGTTACAATTCCTTCAAGCTTTATGATATTTGGATGATCCAGTCTCCGAAGAATATGGATTTCTCTAGCCATAAAGCGAACACTTTCAGGATCCATGTTGACGAACCGCACCTTCTTTAGTGCAACAATCTTCCCTGTTTCAAGATCTCGGGCTTTATACACAATACTGTAAGTTCCTTGTCCAATCTACAACTCAAAAGAAAGCATTCAATTAATGAATATTCTTTATCAGGAAATTTAATATACATAAGCCACACAATCAAATCAGTTGTTCACCTTGTCTAATTTCTCGAATGAATCGGCTCGTCGAGGCAACCAGCCTTCTACTGCTTTAGGCGCCACATTTGCAAGCCAAGTTGGCCACCCATAAACAACATGCTCACCTGAGAGCCCTTTCAACTCTGCATTGTTACAACTGCTGAACCTAGCATCAAAAGCTACCACCACCTTCTCTCCAGCATATGGCATGACTTTGCTGCCATCATTCGTACCTGATGCAGTCTTAGGGTCATCTTTACTTGATGGTTCTCTGTTTTCGGAAGTGGCATCAGCATGATCTTTGGCGCCTTTGGAGCAAAGGCAGCCCATAAGCACATGTGATGCCTTCTTGAACAAGTGAATCAGATCGAGACCAATCTTTGCAGTCTTTCTAGCCAATATCTGCGCTTGACAAGAAATGACCATTGCCTCAGATTCTAAATCTTGCTACAAGCTTGTTTGTTTTCTTAACCAAACAATGATTGAGAGATTTTCAGATGATCTTTCCCACTTTTATGGTATTCTTGGAAAACAAACTACAAGCTTAATTTTGATGTAAAAAAACATATTTGAGAAAATAGATGAAGTGGTACAAATAACCAAACAATAATCTGACAGAAACTGAATCCTTGAAAATAGTGCCAAATTGGACCTCAAGCTAAAACAGTCAAAAAAATTCCTTTCATTGAATTATGTGATTCCGACCAATGTGGCAAATTTGCCGGTGATTTGTAACCCACAAAAATTCTTTCAAATCCAGGTAAGTAAATATGGAACACGAAACACAATTCATTGATACAATTCTGACCTTTGGAAGGCAGCTGAACACTGAAAACTTCAGCTTGGTGTAAAGGCACATGCCAATAACAAGAACCAAGAACCTGGTATCAATCTGTTTTTCCCTAGCAAGAAAACATCATGGTGCCTACTCCCCATTATAGTCCTTGGATGGAGAGGAGAGAAGATAAACAGCAATGCAAAGCGAAATTGAATTCGGAAAGACCAGAACAGAAGATAGAGATTTCACAGAAATGAAGTTCCCTTTAAAATTCCTCTTTTATTTCTTTCCTAATGTAGCACGGACCAAAATGGGGAAAAAATCTCAAAAGGAAATGCCGCAAACCACTAGAAGTTTTTTTTACAGTAACAAAATATTAGAAGTAACTGACAATAAAGGAATGGATAGGAGGGATTTCCGAGAGCTAAAAATAGTTATCAGCTATGTTCTGTTCCAAAAATAGTCAACAGGTTTCTTTCTTTATCTGTTATATACTCCTTTTGTAGATAAAAGGATCGCCGTTAGCTGTTTAATTACCATGTCAATATAAAAGGTCAATGTTCCACATAACAGTAAAAAGAAGACGGACAATTAGACTACTAGCTATACATTTCTACATGAACACCTATTGCTGGAAAAAGAACTTACGTAAATTACTAACCCTATTTATTATGGCTCAGTAAGCAATGCAACAAACTCTTCGCTTTTAATATGTGAAAGAAGATTCATGCATGAGTCCGGAAAAAATCTAACTGAAGCGAACAGATAAGCCATAAACCCAAACCCCTAACTTTCTGATACGATAATTGTTGTGAGGGAATAAAGGCAATAATGTTATTGGTGTGGTGCAGCAGTTGAGGTTAATATTGAATTTTCGACCTAGCAACTGATGGCATTACTTGTTAGTAACAAAGTATATTTCTTTTCTGTGAGTTGTGAAATACTAATTCTTATCAGTATCATTTTGACAAATCTTCTATTAATATTGGAAGGGAGGTCAAAAATTATATTTACAAAATTACTGCTGTTCAAAATCCAAAAAAGGAGCAGGTGAACTAAACAGTGCAGCTTTCAAATCAGCAAAACGCTGTGCTTCGGCAGTCCTGCCAGCACTAGTAAGAAGGCTGATGATGCAGTCATAATTCTCTTCAGATGCTTCCAGGTTGTACCCTTGTACCATGGAGTCGAAAATCTCGAGAGCTTCATCATGCAATCCTGCTGCATCACAGATTCTCAGAACCACATTGAAGGTGACAATAGTTGGGGCAAAGTTATTTGACAGCATCCATGAAAAGAGATCCAGTGCCTCCTTGTGCCGCTGGTTGATTGCATAAGCTTCTATTATTGCAGTGCACGTCAAGGATCCCTTGGAGTCTGTTCGATTGAACACCCTCTGTGCTGCCTTCAGGTCCCCACACCTGCCATACATGTTAACAAGTTCTGCGGCAACTAACGGGAGAGGTTCCATCCGCAACTTCAACACCTGACCATGAACTTCCTTGCCAAGTTGTAATGCTCCAATATCAGAGCAGGCACTCAGTATCCTGGTGATGGCAACAGCATCAGGCCGACGGTTCGACAGCAGCATTGATCTGAACACTTCAATAGCAGTTGAAGAGTCTCTGTTCTTTAGGTAGGCATCAACCAATGCAGTCCAAGCTCGTACAGTTTTCTTATCCATAGCATGAAACACCCTGCGAGAGTATTCTAAATGACAGCATGTACCGTACAGGGTGATGAGCGAAGTGCATAATGAGACATTTGGCAGGAACCACCTCCTCAAAGCATATGCATGGATTTCCTTCCCCTCGCTCAATGCTCGCAATTTTGTGCATACTGGGAGAACAGTACCAACCGCAACGAGATCTGGTCGGATTCCTTCTTGCTGCATCCAAACTATGCACCTCAGCGCCTGATCTGGCCTCCCATTGGATGCATACCCAGACATTAATGCTGTCCATGAGACAGCATTCCTCTTCTTGGTGCTATAGAACACTCGCCTCCCAGAGACCATATCGCCGCATTTGCAGTACATGTCTACCAGCCCTGCGTGGACCTTTGCTACATCTTTACGGTCTGGAAACTTCTTCAGCACCAACCCATGAATCTCCCTCCCTAAGTTCCGTGCACGTATATCACCAATAACTGGCACGATTGAGGTGAGCACCACCGAGTTCACCTTGACTCCGTTTTCCACCATCCACCGGAAATGCTCCAGTGCCTCCCTCTTCAACCCCTTGTGTGCGAACCCAGAAATCACTGCCCCCCATGCAACGACATCCCTCTCTGGCATTTCCTCAAACACCATCATCGCCAGCTTCACCTTCCCGCACCTGAAGTAGACATCCATGAGGCCAGTCATCAGCATGCCCGGCGCACCTGCAAATGCGTTCTTGACCAGCATGGCGTGTGTGGCGGTGGCCATGACCATGGATGGCCTGGCACTCCCAGAGATGGACTTGAGGACACAGCCGTACGTGTACTCGTTGGCATTAGCCCCAGCAGCACGCATCTCCACAAACCCGCCAGCGACAGCATCCCCTGCCTCTCTCCGGCCCCTGCGAACGTGCCCGTGGAGCAAAGCATTCCACGAGAAGGCACTGGCCCTGGGCAAACCGCCGAGCACCTGGCGGGCCTCCTCAGCAGCACCGACCGCAAGATAAACCTCGACGAGCCTGGCTAGGAGAAACTCATTGGAGTCAAGGCCGTGGACACGGAGGTGGGCGTGGATCTGACGGGCGTGGGCGAGGGAGCGGCATGCGGAGAGGAGAGCAGTGAAGGCTGAGGGGCTCGCCGGGACGCCGCGGTGGGATAAATGGTCGAGGAGGCAGAGCGCAGAGCGAAGGCGGCCTGCACGAACGAGACGGCGGATCTCAGCGGAGAGCGCGGGCGCGTTTTTCGAGTCCGGCCGGAGCTCCGCTTGGAACGTGCGGGGGGCGGCCGCGGCGGCGTCAGCGTCGGCGAGGGCGCATGAACGGGTTCTCGCGCGCTTGAGAGACTTCAGGGCCTTGGAGTCTAGAAAATGGGGGTGCTTTAGGGCCGCTACAGGGGAGGAGGTCGAGGCCATGGCAATGGCCATGGCGAGCGTGAGTTTTTGGAGTGAAGAAGCAACCAGGTGGACTGGATAGAACCAAGCGAGCTAGATTTAGGCCACCTACAGATCGTTCACTGATTAATTAAGTAGTCGGCACTTCAGTATTATCAGAAAAGACGTCAAAACAAATGACATCAGCGAAAAAAATTTTGTTTTCAGAACTAAAAATGTTTATTTCATAAATAAAAAGTCCGACTAAAAATCTGTTTTCACTATTAAATTTGCCTCGACGAGATCTTCAAAACTAGATTTTTCAAAACTAGATTTCATGTTGATATGTTTCGATAATTTATTTTAGCCAAAAGTTTCCACGATGTTTACGCCGACATTGTCATAGTATTTAAACTAAAGTTACCATGACATGTTTCATCTAGTTTTTATTCTAGATTCAATGCTACTATTGTATTTCAACTATTTTTTACGGTAATTTTTATTAATTGACCATGGAAATTTATAGTAATTAACCATGGCAAATTTAATTCATGGATCATGGCATTTTTAGTAATTCAACATGGCAAATTTAGTTTATAGATCATGTCAATTTTAGTTCATAGATCTTGGTGATTTTAGTATTTTAACCATGGCAATTCTAGTATTTTGACCATGAAAAATATTTTTTGTATGGACCATGACAAATTTTAGTGCGTGTATCATGGCAAATATATAATATCTAAATAGTTGATCCCCACTGTTCTATTTCTCTTGACATGCAGCCTATCCACCTCAGCAGGTTCGTCACATCAACTTCTACCACCACAGCTGCTCTGTCACATCACCCTCCGTTACCGCTTGACCAGCGAACAGAACGACCCTCTCTGCCGCATCATCCTCCGCCACTTCTTGACTAGCGAACAGAACGACCCCCTTGCGTTGGCTCCACGTTCTTCCACCTCCCTTGGCTCCTCACCTACGCAGCAGAAACGCAGTCACCGGATAATTCGTTGCATGTTCCCCTTCCACTTCCACTTCGACTCCATTTCCCAACAAATTCTGCCTACGTTGCTCCATCTTCTTGGTTCGCCTATCAAATCTGCCACCGGTACAAGACTCCACCTCCTGTGCTCGCAAATCCACGCCAAATCGGCTACTGCCCATCGACGACCCTAGCGGCACAAGCAAAGAGGAGACAGACTGATGTTGTTTGATTGCTTGTATCTGCGTTGGTATTTCCTCGAAGAGGAGAGGATTATGCAGCACAGCAATGGTAAGTATTTCCCTCAATTATGAAACCAAGGTTATCAATCTAGTAGGAGAACCAAACAATACTATGTAAACGGTACATGCACGCAAAGAACAAATACTTGCAACCCAATGTGTAAGAGGGGTTGGCAATCCCTCCTCTGTATTAAGATAGATCAAATTGTATGAGATTGGATAAATAGATCTAGCAAAACATAAAAAATAAGTATAAAACATGCAGCAAGGTATTTTTAGATTTTTGGAATAATAGATCTGAAAACAATATGATAGAAAATAGACCAGGGGGCATAGATTTCACTAGTGGCTCCTCTCGAAAAAAATAGCATACGATGGGTAAAAAAATTACTGTTGGGCAATTGATAGGAGAGTAAATAATTATAATGATATCCAAGGCAATGATCATGTATATAGGAATCACGTCCAAGATTAGTAGACCAACTCATGTCTGCATCTACTACTATTACTCCACACATCGACCACTATCCACCATGCATCTAGTGTATTCAGTTCATGGAGAAATGGAGTAATGCAATAAGAACGATGACATGATGTAGACAAGATCTATTCATGTAGGAATAGACTCCATCATTTTATCCTTAATAGAAATGATACATGTGTGCCTCGTTACCCCTTGTGTCACTGGGTGAGGACACCGCAAGATCGAACCCATCACAAAGCACCTCTTCCCATTGCAAGAAAAACAATCTAGTTTGCCAAACCAAACCAAAGTTTCGGAGAAGAAATATGTGGCTATAATAATCATGCATATAAGAGATTAAAGAAGACTCAAATAATATTCATATATAGAACTGATCATAAACTTGGAATTCATCGGATCCCAACAAACACACCGCAAAAAGTCATTACATCAAATAGATCTCCAAGAATATCGAGGAGAACATTGTATTGAGAATCAAAAAGAGAGAAGAAGTCATCTAGCTACTGCCTATGGACTCGTAGGTCTGTGGTAAACTACTACGCATCATTTGAGGAGCACCAGCGAGGATGATGAACCCCTCCGTGATCGTGTCCTCCTTTGGCAAGGTGCTGGAAAGGGCCTCTAGATTGGATCTCATGGTTTTGGAACTTGCGGTGGTTGGAATTGTGTTTCGTTGACTCCCCTAGGGTTTCTAGAATATTTGGGTATTTACAGAGCTGAGAGGCGGTGGAAAGGACCTCCGTGGGCCCCACCACCCATCAGGGCGCGCTAGGGGCCTCTAGCGCGCTCACGTGGGTGGTGGGCCCAACGGGCCTTCCCTCGTGCACTTCCTTGGCTCCCAAGTTGTCTTCTGGGCAGAAAAAAAATCTCCAAAAAATTTCGCTGTGTTTGGAATCCTTTGATATGGATATTCTGCGAAGGAAAAAACAAGCAAAAAACAGCAACTGGCACTGGGCACTATGTCAATAGGTTAGTCCCAAAAATGATATAAAGTTGCTATAAAATGAATATAAAACATACAAGAATGATAATATAACAACATGGGACAATCAAAAATTATAGATACGCTGGAGACGTATCACTGTTGTCCATGTGATCTTCCTGTTGTTCAATGCAGTGTGCCTCCTTGACGGGACGTCAGTGCCGGTTGCCAAACTACAACCCTTGGGCGGAGGGGAAGGGGGCTCCGCCAACACTAGATGTCGTCAGCCTCTTGGGAACGACGTGGATGAAGAATGTTGTCCGCCGCAGCCGACCATGCCCTCCGAGATGCACTGTTGGAGATCAGGAAGGACACCTTCAGTTCAGGCTATTTCTTCCTCACCTTATTTCTTTGATTCATACCTCTGTTTTTTCAGTGTGTGACTGCGTGTGTTTGGTTATGTGTAGATATTCAAGTGGCAGCAGGTTGCTATATAGGATTTGGGGTGACTTGTGTTTATATATGTTCTTCTCTATTTGATATTTGAAGAATTCCTTCTCGCAGTTGCATTTTGACTATGGGTTCTACGAGGCACAAGTAGTAGCATCGAATATGAAGTGGCATGTATTTTTTATATACTGAATTATTTTGCACATAATCCTGAAAACTTAATAGACTACTTCACGATGTTTTGAGCATACCACCATACAGTGCAATTTGTCAATTTAGATGCTTATCCTTCAGCTCTATCAGTACTACTCTTTGGTTCATTAAAAAAATAACACAAAACCCATTATATCCACTAAGTATGGCACGCACACTACCTTTAGAGTTTGGTATGTCAATCTTGAATGAATCAGGCCTACATCTTTCTGATGATGTTGTCGAATAGATTGTGGATCACGTACACCACATGTATCCAGATCAAATTTTGTTGTGCAAGAAGCATTAAAGTTATCGATATGTTTATGCTAAACTACAGTCCAACAGACATTCAAGGAGGCAGACTTGAACAATTGGGAGGATAGATCCTAACGAATGGAAAGCGTTCGAAAGTAAAAATATAGCCTTGCTGAAGAACATGACTCTCCTATACATAGAATTAGTACCTCTACATTTTCAGCTTTAGTAAAAAAATGCTTGAGAACATGATTCTTGAGTATTGACTCACATCTCAACATGTTGTGATGCAGGGTCATAACCATGCCATTCACTCTCAACCCGCACTACAAAATTATTGGTATATGCAATTGGTGGTAAGAATTATTCACTGTTACTCAAAAAGCAAAATATTTAGAATATGATTAGCTATGCACCTAAAATTTGATTCGACAAGCACCTCTTTGCGCTTGAATTTAGGTTTATTTTCATATGCTCCTCGAGTCCATGCATGACAATCAATTTGTCCTAATCAATCTCTATTCTTTGAATAAAAAATAAACCTAACGTTCTTATGCTTAACTAATAAATAGGCAGAGGTGCTTGCTGTTTAGAAGAAGAAAATCATCAGTTTCTGCACCATTGATACATTATTTGTGTTTATTTCTCTGCAGTGTGCATATGTTGCCAAATTACTTATTTGCAGGATACACATCGGCTTCTTTCTTTTTTTTATTTTTTGCGAATTAGTCTCCTCTTTTTGCCAGGTTCTGCTCCTACTGCAAAGAAGCTAGATGTCTGGCCTGGCAAAGCAGTTTCTCGATGATGCATAAGACTCTTGTTGCTCGCATAGGCACCCAAGCTCCCATATATGATTTTTTTGCTGGAGTTATTATATGCACATTCTATTAGTCTCCATAATCATTTATAAAGCACAAGCTTATTTTGCACTGCTTTATCATATGCACATTTTGTTTGTCCACATATTTATATAGAGAGCATGCGAATATGATTTTGATGGCTTATATTTGTTACATATTACAATCGACAACTATGACACCATATATGTTCTTGATGACAAGCTTATTTTCAGATTTGGTCAGAGCCCACCTGCTGCATGTGCCAGGCAATTTTTCCGCTGATGGCAAGGATCTAAGATGATTCGGTGGTTCTTGTTGCATAGTATTGTTGCTGCTCCCGTTAATAGACAAGTATCCGATGAGACAATTCCCTGCAGGTAGCTCAAATGGGGCTGTTGGCACCCTATACACGCATAAAACAGTCGTGCGTGCATGCGCTATTTAATCGTTTGGCTACGTACATTTTCTTTCATCCTTTGTTTAGCTTTTAATTTCAAACCATTGAATTATATATTTTTTACGGTATAAGCATGGATGAGTTTATTCGCTCCGCTCACTTTGTTTCTCGTACAGATAGGAGCATAAGTGGGTGGTGGAGTACATATGTAAAAAACATAAATTAAGCAGATATTCGAAGTCTCTCTGCAAAAAACATAAATTAAGCAAATGTGAGTACAAACATACCCAGCAAGACTTACATCAGAACTAGCTACATATGCATCAGTATCAACAAAGGGGGTGGTGGAGTTTAACTGCAGTAAGCCAGCTTTGACTCAGTGGCTATTCTGAACTATGTCTACAAGTAACTCTTTTGGGGTGGCGCACACGAGTCCACATATTCACCAAATCAATAAACCACTATGGATCCGCTCCCGTCTCCCTACGAGAACGCCATCCATAGCACTCACGCTTATCTTGCACATTTTACCGCGGAGGCGGCTATTCGAATAGTTTGATAACCCTGTAGGGGTGTACTTCTTCACACACGCTCTCGCCACTTACCGCCATGTACATGTCATGTATCTCGGCAACCTTCAAGCGGAAGCCTGGCGAGGGTGTCGTCCACGACCTGACTAACCACACAAGTCCCTAGTCTAGGTTTATCGCATATTCAGGTTCCATCCGTAGGGAGTCCGGCCGAGGTTTCCACTACGGCCCCGAACGTTGTGTGCAGTGTTCCCGGGTCATGCTACCTCTTGAGCTTGCGTTGGTTTTCCCTTAAAGAGGATAGGGTGATGCAGCAAAGTACCGTAAGTATTTCCCTCAGTTTTTGAGAACCAAGGTATCAATCCAGTAGGAGACAACGCACAAGTCACCTAGTACTTGCACAAACAATCAAGAACCTCGCAACCAATGCGATAAAGGGGTTGTCAATCCCTTCACGGTCACTTGCAAAAGTGAGATCTGATATAGATAGTAAAATAAATATTTTTGGTATTTTTGTTGTATAGATTGGAAAGTAAAGATTGCAAAAAAGTAAATGAGATGCGATGTAAATAAAAGAGATGCAATATAATAAGAAAGAGACCCGGGGGCCATAGGTTTCACTAGTGGCTTCTCTCAAGATAGCATGTATTACGGTGGGTGAACAAATTACTGCCGAGCAATTGATAGAAAAGTGCATAGTTATGAAGATATATAAGGCAATGATCATGAATATAGGCATCACGTCCGTGTCAAGTAGATCGAAACGATTCTGCATCTACTACTATTACTCCACACATCGACCACTATCCAGCATGCATCTAGAGTATTAAGTTCATAAGAACAAAGTAACGCTTTAAGCAAGATGACATGATGTAGAGGGATAAACTCAAACAATATGATATAAACCCGATCTTTTTATCCTCGATGGCAACAATATAATACGTGCCTTGCTACCCCTACTATCACTCGGAAAGGACACCGCAAGATTGAACCCAAAGCTAAGCACTTCTCCCATTGCAAGAAAGATCAATCTAGTAGGCCAAACTAAACCGATAATTCGAAGAGACTAGCAAAGATATCAAATCATGCATATAAGAATTCAGAGAAGAACCAAATCATATTCATAGATAATCTTGTTCATAAACCCAGAATTCATCGGATCTCGGCAAACACACCGCAAAAGAGTATTACATCGAATAGATCTCCAAGAACATCGAGGAGAACTTTGTATTGAGAATGAAAGTGAGAAGAAGCCATCTAGCTAATAACTATGGACCCGAAGGTCTGTGGTAAACTACTCATGCTTCATCGGAGAGGCTATGGTGTTCATGTAGAAGTCCTCCATGATCGATTCCCCCTCCGGCAGATCACCGAAAAAGGACCCTAGATGGGATCTCACGGGTACAGAAGGTTGCAACAGTGGAAAAGTGGTTTTTTGGCTCTCTGGGATTGATCTAGGGTATAAGAGTATATATAGGCGGAAGAAGTACGTCGGTGGAGCTACTGTTGGGGAACGTAGTAATTTCAAAAATTTCCTACGCACACGCAAGATCATGGTGATGCACAACAACAAGAGGGGAGAGTGTCGTCCACGTACCCTCGTAGACCGTAAGCGGAAGCATTATGAGAATGCGGTTGATGTAGTCGTACGCCTTCATGATCCGACTGATCCAAGTACCGAACGTACGACACCTCCGAGTTCAGCACATGTTCAGCTCGATGACGTCCCACAAACTCCGATCCAATAGAGCTTCGAGGGAGAGTTTCGTCAGCACGATGGCGTGATGACGGTGATGATGATGCTACAGACGCAGGGCTTCACCTAAGCACCACTACGATATGACCGAGGTGGATTATGGTGGAGGGGGGCACCGCACACGGCTAAAAGATCAACTGATCAACTTGTGTGTCTATGGGGTGCCCCCTCCCCCGTATATAAAGGAGTGGAGGAGGGGAGAGGCCGGCCCTCCTAGGCACGCCCCAAGGGGAGTCCTACTCCCATCGGGAGTAGGACTCCAACCCTTCCAAGAGTAGGAGTAGGAGAGAGGGAAGGAGGAGAGAGGGGGAAGGAAAGGGGGCGCCGCCCCTCCTTGTCCAATTCGAACTAGAGGGAGAGGGGGTGCGTGGCCTGCCCTGGCCGCCCCTCCTCTTCTCCACTAAGGCCCAACAGGCCTATTACACTCCCCGGGGGGTTCCGGTAACCCCCCCCCCCGGTATTCCGGTATTTGTCTGAACTTGCCCGGAACCCTTCTGAAGTCCAAACATAGTCATCCAATATATCGATCTTTATGTCTCGACCATTTCGAGAATCCTCGTCATGTCCGTGATCATATACGGGACTCCGAACTACCTTCGGTACATCAAAACACATAAACTCATAATATCGATCGTCACCGAACGTTAAGCTTGCGGACCCTACGGGTTCGAGAACTATGTAGACATGATCGAGACTCGTCTCCGGTCAATAACCAATAGCGGAACCTGGATACTCATATTGGCTCCTACATATTCTACGAAGATCTTTATCGGTCAAACCACATAACAACATATGTTGTTCCCTTTGTAATCGGTATGTTACTTGCCCGAGATTCGATCGTCGGTATGTCAATACCTAGTTCAATCTCGTTACTGGCAAGTCTCTTTACTCGTTCCGTAATGCTACATCCCGTAACTAACTCATTAGCTACATTGCTTGCAAGGCTTATTGTGATGTGCATTACCGAGAGGGCCCAGAGATACCTCTCCGACAATCGGAGTGACAAATCCTAATCTCGATCTATGCCAACTCAACAAGTACCATCGGAGACACTTGTAGAGCACCTTTATAATCACCCAGTTACGTTGTATAAGTTGCATAAGTCATAGGAACATGTATAAGTCATGAAGAAAGCAATAGCAACAAACTAAACGATCATTGTGCTAAGCTAATGGATGGGTCAAGTCAATCACATCATCCTCTAATGATGTGATCCCGTTAATCAAATGACAACTCATGTCTATGGTTAGGAAACATAACCATCATTGATTTAACGATCTAGTCAAGTAGAGGCAAACTAGTGACACTCTGTTTGTCTATGTATTCACACATGTACTAAGTTTTCGGTTAATACACTTCTAGCATGAATAATAAACATTTATCATGATATAAGGAAATATAAATAACAACTTTATTATTGCCTCTAGGGCATATTACCTTTAGCTACGTGGGGCCCATGAGAGTGGGGGCGCGCCTACCCCTCTGGGCGTGCCCTCCTGCCTCATGGCCACCTCGTGGCGTTACTTCAACTCCAAGTCTCCTGGTTTGCTTTCGGTCCAAGAAAGATCATCGCGAAGGTTTCATTCCGTTTGGATTCCGTTTGGTATTCCTTTTCTGTGAAACTCTAAAATAGGCAAAAAAAAATAGAAACTGGCATTGGGCCTTCGGTTAATAGGTTTGTCCCAAAAATAATATATAAGAGCATATTAAAGCCCATTAAATATCCAAAACAGATAATATAATAGCATGGAGCAATAAAAAATTATAAATACGTTGGAGACGTATCAAGCATCCCCAAGCTTAATTCCTGCTTGTCCTCAAGTAGGTAAATGATAAAAACAAAATTTTTGATGTGGAATGCTACCTAACATAATTATCAATGTAATTTTATTTATTTGGCTTGAATGTTCAGATCCGAAAGATTCAAGACAAAGTTTAATATTGACATAAAAATAAAAATAATACTTCAAGCATACTAACAAAGTAATCATGTCTTCTCAAAATAACATGGCCAAAGAAAGTTCATCCCTACAAAATCATATAGTTTGGCTATGCTCCATCTTCGTCACACAAAGTATTCAAATCATGCACAACCCCGATGACAAGCCAAGCAATTGTTTCATACTTTAGTATTCTCAAACTTTTTCAACTTTCACGCAATACATGAGCGTGAGCCATGGACATAGCACTATAGGTGGAATAGAATGGTGGTTGTGGAGAAGACAAAAGGAGGAAGATGGTCTCACATCAACTAGGCGTATTAATGGGCTATGGAGATGCCCATCAATAGATATCAATGTGAGTGAGTAGGGATTGCCATGCAACGGATGCACTAGAGCTATAAATGTATCAAAGCTCAACAAAAGAAACTAAGTGGGTGTGCATCCAACTTGCTTGCTCATGAAGACCTAGGGCATTTTGAGGAAGCCCATTGTTGGAATATACAAGCCAAGTTCTATAACAAAAATTCCCACTAGTATATGAAAGTGACAAAATAAGAGACTCTCTATCATGAAGATCATGGTGCTACTTTGAAGCACAAGTGTGGAAAAAGGATAGTAGCATTGTCCCTTCTCTCTTTTTCTCTCTTTTTTGGGCCTTCTGTTTTTTCTTTGGCCTTTCCCCTTTTTTATTTCCTCACATGGGACAATGCTCTAATAATGAAGATAATCATACTTTTATTTACTTACAACTCAAGAATTACAACTCGATACTTAGAACAAAATATGGCTCTATATGAATGCCTTCGCCGGTGTACCGGGATGTGCAATGAATCAAGAGTAACATGTATGAAAAAATTATGAATGGTGGATTTTCCAAAAATACTATGTCAACTACATGATCATGCAAGGCAATATGACAATGATGAAGCGTGTCATAATAAACGAAACGGTGGAAAGTTGCATGGCAATATATCTCGAAATGGCTATGGAAATGCCATAATAGGTAGATATGGTGGCTATTTTGAGGAAGGTAAATGGTGGGTTTATGGTACCGGCAAAAAGTTGCGCGGTACTAGAGAGGCTAGCAATGGTGGAAGGGTGAGAGTGCGTATAATTCATGGACTCAACATTAGTCATAAAGAACTCACATACTTATTGCAAAAATCTACAAGTCATCAAAACCAAGCACTACGCGCATGCTCCTAGGGGGATAGATTGGTAGGAAAATACCATCGATCGTCCCTGACCGCCACTCATAAGGAAGACAATCAAAGAAACACCTCATGCTTCAAATTTGTTACACAACAGTTACCATACGTGCATGCTACGGGACTTGCAAACCTCAACACAAGTATTTCTCAAATTCACAACTACTCAACTAGCATGACACTAATATCACCATCCTCATGTCTCAAAACAATCATCAAGCATCAAACTTCTCATAGTATTCAACGCACTTTATATGAAAGTTTTTATTATACCCATCTTGGATGCCCATCATATTAGGACTAGTTTTATAGCCAAAGCAAATTACCATGTTGTTCTAAAAGACTCTCAAAATAATATAAGTGAAGCATGAGAGATCAATAATTTCTATAAAATAAAACCACCACCGTGCTGTAAAAATATATAAGTGATGCATTAGAGAAAAATTATCTAGCTCAAAAGATATAAGTGAAGCACATAGAGTATTCTAATAAATTCCGATTCATGTGTGTCTCTCCCAAAAGGTGTGTACAGCAAGGATGATTGTGGTAAACTAAAAAGAAAAGACTCAAATCATACAAGACACTCCAAGAAAAACACATATCATGTGGTGAATAAAAATATAGCCTCAAGTAAAGTTACCGATAGGGGAAGACGAAAGAGGGGATGCCTTCCGGGGCATCCACAAGCTTAGGCTTTTGGTTGTCCTTGAATTTTACCTTGGGGTGCCTTGGTAATCCCCAAGATTAGGCTCTTGCCACTCCTTATTCCATAGTCCATCGAATCTTTACCAAAAAACTTGAAAACTTCACAACACAAAACTCAACAGAAAATCTCATGAGCTCCGTTAGTATAAGAAAATAAACTACCAAGTTAAGGTACTATAATGAACTCATTCTTTATTTATATTGGTGTCAAACCTACTATATTCAAACTTCTCTATGGTTCCTACCCCCCGATACTAGCCATAGATTCATCAAAATAAGCAAACAACATGCGAAAAAAAGAATCTGTCAAAAACAGAACAGTCTATAGCAAACTGGAGGTTTTGAATACTTTTGTAACTCCAAAAATTCTGAAAAATTAGGAAGACTAGGATAAAAAAAAACTATATTGATCTATTGCAGTTGGAATTGGTATTTTATCGCTCTCTGGTAAAAAGTGACAATTATTTTCGTGAGCGCATACTTTCTGTTTTTATCAGCAAGATCAAACAACAATCACCCAAGAAGATCCTAAAGTCTTTACTTGGCACAAACACTAATTAAAACATAAAAAAAAACAATCATAACAGAAGCTAGATGAATTATTTATTACAAAACAGGAACAAAAAGTAAAGAACAAAAATAAAATTGGGCTGCCTCCCAACTAGCGCTATCGTTTAACACCCCTAGCTAGGCATAAAAACAAGAATAGATCTAGGTATTGTCATCTTTGGTATGCAATTCTTCAATTGAACACTTAGGATCCTTCAGAAATTTAGCATAAAGATCTTCAATAACAATACTTCTAGGAATAAATTGAAATATTTCATTCTTGCAAAAAGGATCTCTTATCACTTCCACAAAATCCGGGTGAACACTAATCATCTTAGGATCTCCATTATTACTATTACTAGAATGTGCACCCTTGTTCTTGGATCTACCCCTCCTTACATGAGTTTCCTCGATAGTTTTAGCGGAAGCAACAGCCGTGCTTAGGTTACTAAAGATTTCTTCTAATTTATCAATCCGAGACAGACTTTCTTCTATTCTTTCATGGATTAAGGCACCCTTCTCTTTTAACAACTTAAAAATATCTCCCTCTTTTGACCCAATATTAGTGGCAAAATTATGCGTCTTTTTGTCTATAATTCCCATATGATCTTCAGTGAGAATTTTATTTTCAATAACATCTAGTCTTTCCATAACATGCTCAAGAGTCAAAATTGTTTCATTAATCATGAGGGGTGGTGATCCCACTAAATTTCCCATAGCATTAAAAGCATCAAGAGAGGGGCACATCAAGAAATTTCCACCGGTAATCGTATCAAGGACGAATCTATACCAAGTGGTGATGCCAACATGAAAACAACGAAGAAGATCAATGGTGGATTGCTTACGGGTAGATCTATTATGAGCACTACAAATCCTATACCAAGCATCTTTTAAATTTTCTCCTCCCCTTTTGTTCAAAGTTGAGAACCTCGTTCTCGGGAGTGCAAGCGATAGAGGAAGAACTATTCATAATAACGGCAAACAAGGTTGCACACAGAAACAGATCTGGCAAGAAAACAACAAATTGTGAAGTGGGGGAGAGGAAAACGAGAGGCAAATGGCAAATAATGTAATGCGAGGGAGAAGAGTTTATGATGGGTACTTGGTATGTATTGACTTGGTGTAGATCTCCCCGACAACGGCGCCATAAATCCTTCTTGCTACCTCTTGAGCATGCGTTTGTTTTCCCTTAAAGAGGAAAGGGTGATGCAGCAAAGTAGCGTAAGTATTTCCCTCAGTTTTTGAGAACCAAGGTATCAATCCAGTAGGAGACAATGCACAAGTTACCTAGTACTTGCACAAACAATCAAGAACCTCGCAACCAATGCGATAAAGGGGTTGTCAATCCCTTCACGGTCACTTGCAAAAGTGAGATCTGATATAGATAGTAAAATAAATATTTTTGGTATTTTTGTTGTATAGATTGGAAAGTAAAGATTGAAAAATAGTAAATGAGATGCGATGTAAATAAAAGAGATGCAATATAATAAGAAAGAGACCCGGGGGCCATAGGTTTCACTAGTGGCTTCTCTCAAGATAACATGTATTACGGTGGGTGAACAAATTACTGCCGAGCAATTGATAGAAAAGTGCATACTTATGAAGATATCTAAGGCAATAATCATGAATATAGGCATCACGTCCGTGTCAAGTAGATCGAAACGATTCTGCATCTACTACTATTACTCCACACATCGACCGCTATCAAACATGCATCTAGAGTATTAAGTTCATAAGAACAGAGTGACGCTTTAAGCAAGATGACATGATGTAGAGGGATAAACTCAAACAATATGATATAAACCCCATCTTTTTATCCTCGATGGCAACAATACAATACGTGCCTTGCTGCCCCTACTGTCACTAGGAAAGGACGCCGCAAGATTGAACCCAAAGCTAAGCACTTCTCCCATTGCAAGAAAGATCAATCTAGTAGGCCAAACTAAAACGATAATTCGAAGAGACTTGCAAAGATATCAAATCATGCATATAAGAATTCAGAGAAGAACCAAATAATATTCATAGATAATCTTGTTCATAAACCCACAATTCATTGGATCTTGGCAAATACACCGCAAAAGAGTATTACATTGAATAGATCTCCAAGAACATTGAGGAGAACTTTGTATTGAGAATCAAAGAGAGAGAATAAGCCATCTAGTTAATAACTATGGTCCCGAAGGTCTGTGGTAAACTACTCATGCTTCATCGGAGAGGCTATGGTGTTGATGTAGAGGCCCCATGTAACGCCCTCGATGCGGCTATAGCTCCCACGTGTCGAGGCACGACTTAGAGACATAACCGCATTGAAAGCAATGTCGCAAGTCAGGCAATCATTACAACATCCCATGTAATATGTAATAAAAGGGGGAGATACATAGTCGGCTTACACTCGCCACGTCACATCAGAATACATAAATAACATCCATCAAACAAACACTCATGGCCCGACTACGGCGCCAAAATAGAAAAGAACCCAACATGCGACAAGGCCCTGAATCAAACCCAACTAGGCACCACTACTGATCATCGGGAAAAGAAACATAATATCGCTGAGAGTCCTCGTCGAACTCCCACTTGAGCTCGTACTCGTCACCTGGAGCGAAATCACCTGGTCCTGCATCTGGAATTATAGTATCTGTGAGCCACGGGGACTCAGCAATCTCGCACCCTCGCGATCAAGACTATTTAAGCTTATAGAAATGGATAAGACAAATATATGTGGAGCTGCAGCAAGCGACTAGCATATGTGGTGGCTATCTTATACGCAAAAGAGAGCGAGAAGAGGAGGCAAAGCACGAGCGAGAAGCTATAAGAACAACCTGCGCAAGCATAACTCCAACACCGTGTCCACTTCCCGGACTCCGCCGAGAAGAGGCCATCACGGTACACACTTAGTTGATTCATTTTAATTAATTAAGGTTCAAGTTATCTACAACCGGACATTAACAAATTCCCATCTGCCCATAACCGCGGGCACGACTTTCGAAAGTTCAATCCCTGCAGGGGGGTCCCAACTTAGCCCATGACAAGCTCTCACGGTCAACGAAGGAATAGACCTCCACCCGAGACACACCGATCAGACTCGGTAACCCGGTACAACAAGACAATTCGACAGGATAAAACAAGACCAGCAACACCGCCCGAATGTACCGACAAATCCCGATAGGAGCTGCACATATCTCTTTCTCAGGGCACACTCAGATGAGCGCTCCATACAACTAAAACCAAACCTCGAGTTTCCCCGAGGGGGCGCTGCACAGGACTCTAGTTTGGACCAACACTCAGAGGAGCACTGGCCCGGGGGGTAAAATAAGATGACCCTTGAGTCTGCAGAACCCAAGGGAAAGAAAAGGCTAGGTGACAAATGGTAAAACCAATGTTGGGCATTGCTGGAAAAGCTTTAATCAAGGCGAACTATCAAGGGGTTCCCATTATAACCCAACCGCGTAAGGAACGCCAAATCTGGGAACATAACACCGATATGACGGAAACTAGGGCGGCAAGAGTGGAACAAAACACTAGGCGAGAGGTCGAGCCTTCCACCCTTTACCCAGTATATAGATGCATTAAGATAACAGAGCAATATAATGATATCCCCAACAAGTAAATAAGAGATGTTCCAACAAGGAACGGCCTCCAAACTTCACATGCAACTAGCAACGCTATAAGAGGGGTTGAGCAAAGCGGTAACATAGCCAATCAACGGTTTGCTAGGACAAGGTGGGTTAGAGGTTGACATGGCAATTAGGAGGCTGACAAGAAAAAGGTAGGCATCATAGCATTGGCATAGCAAGAGCAAGCAAACTAGCATAGCAAAGATAGTAGTGATTTCGAGGGTATGATCATCTTGCCTGCACAGTTGTCAGAGTTGACTGGATCCTCACAAGCAAACTCAACGGGCTCCTCGGTAGCGAACTCGTCTCCCGGCTCTACCCAACAAGACAAACAAGCAACAAGGATACAATCAACCACGTGCAAGACCAAGCAATAGGATGAAATGATGATATGCTATGCGGGATGCGATGCGGGATGCAAAATGCAAGATATGACAGGAAACGCATGAACCTGGCCTCAACTTGGAATTCCAAGGGTGCCACTGGAAAGAGGGGATGAAATCGCTTGAAAACGATATAAAGATCATTGGAATCGGAGTTACGGTTTGGAAATGGCAAGCGTTTTAAGATATGACACCGGTCTGCAATTTACAGCAAGTAGGCATCTAAACGCAATGCAACGAACATGCTACAGCCACCAAACATGACAACAAAATACATGGCATGGATGCACACAAGATGCTTAACAAAAGACTAGCACTGAGCCATGGCCAATTCATCCATTAAGAGGTTCAAACAAGCATGAAAAAAAAACGCAAATGCAAAACAGATTCCAGACTTAGTGAAATTAACACTAGTCTGAAATTTCAGATCACGATGCTCTCTTCGGAGCAGCAAAACAACATGATACATGACCTGAACATGACAAGTAAGAACATGGCATGGAGCTACTCAACAAGCTTAACAAAAGTCCCAAAGTGCCCTGGGGCCAAAAAGGGATCACAAAATATATTAACGGGCACGCGAACATAGCTAAAACACAATCAGTTTTCAGACTTAGTGAAAACTGAGACATGCTGAAATATAACTCACGAAGGCATGTAAACGAGCTCGATGCACTCACCATGGTGCAAGTCACAGCAAGGGAAGCATACATCCATTAAGAAGGCACAAAATACAAGCTAGACATGGCAAGAACAATGGCATAGCATGCACGGATCAACTACAACAACGCCGGCAAAATCGCAAACGAGTTGACGATCTGCCCAGATTCACCACGAAGCAAAAGTAGAGCTCGATTGACTCAAGCTATGGTGTTCCATAATTGCAAACAAAGACATGGATGGATAGAGCATAACATCAATAACAGAAGTCCCTTACTGATCATCCTCAAAAGAGGCACGGATCACTAGGAAACAAGCTGAACATATGGCATCATGAACTAAAATATCCCAGACTTAGTGAAAACAACTAAGTCTCTGAAAACAGATTTCCCGGGTGCCTCACTTTGCAAGCTTGCACAAGTCACCACACACATCCTAAAAATGCATGGGTTGCACCTCTGGAAAGAAGACAAAATGCTTAACAAAACATATGAAGGACTCACAGGCATAGCATGCACACAATAATCATGGCAAAAATGACAAAAGTCTAAGATGAACTAGCAGATCTGACAATTAACTCATGAAGCCTCCTTCTAACAGCATTTTGGGCATCAAGATGAACTCAAACGAAAATGACGCAATGGAATGAAATGATGTACTCGTCGAGGCGAAGATTTTGATATATTATATGCCCAAATCGGAGCTACGGATGCAAAGTTACGGGCGGTCAAAGTAGGCATAAAAAATTAGGGTTCGGGGGAGAGAAGTCAACCGGATCTAGATCTGGAATCACTGTTCATGCACTATTCACCGACGCGGACTTCGAGGTCGCCGGAATTCCTGTTCACGCCGGAGTCGGAGGGAGCTCGCCGGGGAGAGGGGTCGCGGTGGCCGGAGCTCGTCGCCGGAGGAGGGAGCGGACGGCGGGGGCGGCGACCCGCGCGGCGGCGGCGGCGGCCCGCGGTGGCGTCGGGCTTGGGCGGCCGGCCCAGAGTTGACGGCGGTGGGGCGGCTCGCGGTGGCACCGGCCACCGGCGTTGGAGAAGGCGGCGGCGCTGGAGGCGGAGAGGAGCGGGGGCGCTCGGGCCCGGTGGCGGCGCGCGGGGGCCGGTGATGGGCCTCCCGGGACGGCTGGCGGCGGCGGTGGGTGCGCGCCACGCGGCGGCTTGCGGCTGGCTGGGCGCGGCGGCGGACGCGTCCGGTCTGGCGCGGACACGTCCGGCGGCGGCGGGATTCGTTTTTTTAGACTAGGGTTTGGACGGGGAAGAAGATCCGAATTTGGAGGGGGCTATTTATAGGCATAAGTGGAGCTAGGAGAGTCCAAATGAGGTGCGGTTTTTGGCCACGCGATCGTGATCGAACGCTCTAGAACATGGAGCAGAGTTTGGTGGGTTTTGGGCCAAATTTGAGGGGTGTTGAGCTGCAACACACACGAGGCCTTTTTGGTCCCTCAGTTAACCGTTGGAGTAACAAACGAAGTCCAAATGATACGAAACTTGACAGGCGGTCTACCGGTGGTAAACCAAGGCCGCTTGGCAAGTCTCGGTCCAATCCGGAAATGTTTAATCCCCACACACGAAAGAAAGCTAGAAATGACCACCGGAGGAGAACGAAGCGCCGGAATGCAAAACAGACAACGGGGAAAAAGCTCGAATGCATGAGACGAACACGTATGCAAATGCAATGCACATGATGACATGATATGAGATGCATGAAAACGAAAACAACACACAGAGACAAAGACCCGAACCCAAGAAATAAATATAACTTAACGCCGGAAACGGCAAGAGTTGGAGTACAAATAGGGAAAGTTACATCTGGGGTGTTACACCCCAGTGATCGGTCCCCCCTCCGGCAGATAGCAGGAAAAGGACCCCAGATGGGATATCAGGGTACAGAAGTTTGCGGCGGTGGAGAAGTGGTTTTTTGGCTCTCTGCGATCGATCTAGGGTATAAGAGTATATATAGGCGGAAGCAGTACGTCGGTGGAGCTACATGGGGCCCACGAGGGTGGGGGGCGCACCCTCCTGCCTCGTGGACACCTCGCGGCGTTCCAGACTTCAACTCCAAGTCTCCTGGTTTGCTTTCGGTCCAAGAAAGATCAACGCAAAGGTTTCATTCCGTTTGGATTTCGTTTGGTATTCTTTTCTACGAAACTCTAAAACAGGCAAAAAAACAGAAACTAGCACTGGGCCTTTGGTTAATAGGTTAGTCCCAAAAATAATATAAAAGAGCATATTAAGTCCCATTAAACATCCAAAACAGATAATATAATAGCATGGAACAATCAAAAATTATAGATACGTTGGAGACGTATCAGGTCACCAAACGGGTGACTCGGTACACCAGGCCACGTGCCTACCGCATCACAACCCACCCCTCGGGTCAGCCCTGCGCACGGCCTCCGGCATACTACAAACACCAGAAACTACTTGCAACTCCTGGACAGAGGACAGGGGGTTAATAATTCGAGAGGGGCCATTGGTTTCGGGCCCAACGTGTGGTAGTAGCTGATCTTAAATCACATACACAGATCTCAGTTCCTAAGGACGGTTCCAATGAAACAACCCACCATGTACTCCTACATGGCCTCTCATCGATACCTTTACCAAATCATGTTCACACACTTAGCTCACACACAGTAGGACATGTTGATCACCATTCCAATTCATCCCCGATGAATCAGACCTGACTCAACTCTAAGCAGTAGCATGCATGAAAAACAAGCATGAATGAGTAGGCACATCAGGGCTCAAACAACTCCTACTCATGCTTGTGGGTTTCATCTATTTACTATGGCAATGACAGGCCATGCAGAGGAAAGGGGTTCAACTACCGCAGCATGTAACAGTTGAATCGTTGTTTTCCTAAAGGAATAAAAGAGAACAGGAGCGAGAGAGTGGGATTGAATCAGAATGAACACGGGTTTTTTTGCTTGCCTGGCACTTCTGAAGATATTATAGTTCTTCATCGGTGTCATCGGAGTCATCGTCGGAACTACGTCTACTAAGAGGGGACAAATACCGGCAACGGAGAAGGAGCACAGTCAATGCAATGCAACAATATGATGCATGATCATGACATGGCAACATGCTGTGATTTGAGCTAATGCAACTAAGAACAGAAGGGTTTGAGCTTATTTGAACCAATGGTTCAAACTCGAACTCAACTTATCAATTTATAATGTGCATTATCATGTTTTGATCTATACAACAAGGTTAAGTTGCTTTGTCATGCATGAAACCAGTAACAATGGATAGATTGTATTTTTCTGATAATCTTTCATATACTCCCTCCGTCCCATAATGTAAGACGTTTTTTGACACTAGTGTAGTGTCAAAAAACGTCTTACATTATGGGACGGAGGGAGTATAAATTATTTCGTTTGGAGTTACAGTTGAATTTCTATGAGTTTTAGAAGTTTTAACTAATTTTTGGAATTTCTAAATTAGATTTAATCCAGATATATCTTTTACTGCGTCAGCACTGCGTCACTGTGACGTCAACAGGTCAACAGGGCCGGTCCATGTCAAACCTAGCCGGTGGGACCCGCGTGTCATTGGCACTAACTTAGGTTAAACTAATTAAGTTTAAACCCAACTAGGTTAATTAGCCGGGCGGGGCCTGCATGTCATAGACTCAGGGGAGGTCAAACCTAGTCAACCGGGGTCAAACTCGCCAGAGTTGACCCACGGCTTGTCACCGGCGAGGCTAAAGATGGCGAAGGGCTTCGGGTTTCTTGCTCCGATGACCAAATGGCCGGCGGAGACTACCTACGCGACGCTGGCGCTCGGGCGCGTCCAGCGGTGCCATCGGCTCGAGCCGGTGTGGACCATAACAGCAGCGGTGATGACTAGTGCGGCAGCCGGAGTTCGTACAACGACGGGATAGATGCTACGGTGGACAGATGGAGCAACAGTTGGTCGTGTTAGGATCCTAGGGTCGCCCTGAGCATGCTTGGGTGCTTGGCTGCGAGCTTGCGTGGACGTGGCCACGGCGGCGGCATGGCCGGCGGGCGGAAGCTCACGGCTCTGGCGAATTCGACGGCTACGAGATGCAAATGAGGCAGGGGAGAGAGGGGTTCAACGCAGGATCTCACAGCAGTCATGTAGAGCAGATCGGTGGGCTCGGGGAAGGCTGGAGCAGTTGGGGCAGCAATGGCGATCTCCAGCGGCAGAGGAGGAAGAAGGCGAGGTAGCCGGCAATGCAGGGCGTTCGGCGTCGCGTGGCTCTGCGTAGGTGATGAGGACAATGCTGCGGTTCTTCTCGGATGGACGGCGAGGCGAGGGGTGGAGGATGGCCGTGGCTATAGCCGGCGGCGATGAACCCATTTGGGTGGGGGAGAGAGAGAGGTCCAGGGAGGGAGGAACGCTCGAGAGCGAGAGAGGGAGAGCCGAACATCTCTGGGGGCTCATGTGGCGTCCTCAGGGGAGGCCGAGGCTAGCAGGCAGGGTGGAGCTGGCCAGGGCGCGTGCACGCGCCCCTGTCCTTCTATCCAGGAAGGAAGACGACAGGGGGGCTGCGGTGGTGGGTTGTGCTAGAACAGGAGCTGGCTCGGCTCTGCTGCAGGCAAGCGCCAGGTAAGTCTTCAGCCCTTTTTTTGTTTTTTGTTTTCTATTTTGCAAATTTGTTTTAATTTGGTTTTCAAACCAAATCACTTTTAAAAATTCTTAAAATAGTTATGGGCACTAAATGAGTTATTCCAGAGGCCCTCAACTAATTCCAGAATTGTTGGGGCTTTTAAAAATATTAACAGTATTTAAATGCTCCAATTCAAATACAATATGAGTTAATTCAAAAATCCAGAATGGCCTAAAAATATTTGCATCATTTTTGGCAGAGGTTTTCACCTTTATCAAAATTCATGAGCATTTTCAAAGGGCATTTTGGGTTCATTGAAAATATTTTTATGTTGAACCTATTTGAATTCCATTTGATGCTAGGGTTTGAACATCCCCAATTCAAATTCATTTGAATTTTAAACATGATGACATGATGAACAAGAAAAGACAACAGGGGCTGAGCTAGGGCTATGACAACTCACCCCCACTAAACAAGAATCTTGTCCAGAGATTCAAGACGTGAGGTTAGAAGATAGGGGAACACAAAGCTAACACGATCTTCATGATCCAACTACTCTTCTCGAAGATGTTGATTCACTACCTCGTATTGATCTTGATGTCTTTGCTTTCGATATCTTCATCCAACACGAGGACGACAAAAGGAAACTCTATAGGAAACGATCTCCTCGAAGATCGAGCACTCAAGATCAACTCATGGAATGAGAAGTTGGGGCATCTCTTGAGTTGAAACACAAAACACACATCGAGTGGGATGGATGAAACAAATGACGAAGATTCAAGTTGGTGGGAAACAATTCCACACTTAAGTAAGATGGTGAACGGTTTCAAAGTAGCGGGGAGTCAATTGCCATGAGTCCAAAACGGGGTACCTTAGGGAAGGTGACTCGTAGCATTATTCCCTTCAATGACAAAAAGAATTACTTTTGATACATAGATCATTGGAACTCTTCACACCAGCCTGAGGCAATTCATAATTGGTCATTTGACGGAGTTCAAAGAAATGGCATACTCAGTTTGGAAAGGAAACTACGGTTATAGAACAACTCGGCATACGGGAGGCACATTCCAATTGATACCAAGGATATAACCTAGTGTCTGAGTGTGCTTTCAAGAACTTGAGCATCTCCATACTCATCAAGGTATTACCAACATCCATGCCGAGGATCCTAGCAACACATCATACTACCATGATGAATAGTGATGGATGATTGCAGATGCAAAGGAAGACAACACTTTCTCAGATTTCACCTTAGCGATGCCAAGGAAACGAAATCTGGATGTTCGACCGAGAGACATTTAGCACTCTGCTTCTAATGTTCTCGTTGATGTACCAACTTAACCCAATACCATTCGGTATCTGGAAACATCAAGTAAAGGTGTGACTTCGGGAGCTCAAGGAAACCCATAAGGAACAACTTATGTACAAAGTCATACCAACTCCTCATGGAAGAATGGCCAAATTGCTGACTTAAGATACTACAATAAGAGATCTCCCGGATAAGTGTGTTGGCCATGACATCCACTTAACGGTTCAAAAGATTAGTATTATAATTCTTGGGAATGTCCCAACCATCATATCTGCCTGAGATTCAGATTTGGTTGGTGTCAGGATATTCCAAACTCAGCATATGTGAAATAGAAAGGTTGCAACACAAATCGACAAGATGACATTGCGAGATTCTCGGGAAATGAACTATGGCAGCAAGCTCCAAAACATGAGCTGGTTCTTGTACACACATGTGAACACGCTGTCCAAGACAAGCATGACCACATAGTAGTCTTACAACAAAACACTACCGAGTTCAGGTGGGGAACCATCATCAAGGATATCAAAGTTCTTGTGCACTTATTGATGAACTTCTTATTCTTGAACAAAGCAATTAGTGGCTTGTGTGCTAGGAATACATATGGAATGAAGGTAGCTAATCTGTCAAACCACAAAATACTTTGCACATGCATGACTAACTTGGGATGATTCCAGAGGAAGGAAAAACAAGCTTTCTCGAATCCACGGCAGCAACTTGCATCAAATGCACATGAATTAGAGGAAGTCACTCATTTCATCCAAACATATCCTTCATGAACAGGACATGAAGAAAATTCTAACACAAGTTTCCAACACTAGCTTAATGTTCAACATAAATCATGGAGGAGATAAAATGATGTCGATGGGCTCAACAACAATTCATCTAGGTTTCCATATAGTTGGAATTCCACAACTATGTGAACAATGTGATAGTATTAGTCAGACCAAAAGATATAACGGTGTATGCTCAAGGAACTACCACGAGTAAGACAACATTACAAATATTGTTGGTTCTAACTTGATTTGACGATAGCCCACACTCAAATCAAGGTTTGGACAAGAAGATAGATTCGACAACTGATCACGAGGATCAATCGATAAAAATATCATCTTTCTTCAACACACACACACACACACACACACACAAGGATGTCTGAGGGAGTCCTGGATTAGGGGGTCTCCGGACAGCCGGACTATATCCTTTGGCCGGACTGTTGGACTATGAAGACACAAGATTGAAGACTTCGTCCCGTGTCCGGATGGGACTCTACTTGGCGTGGAAGGCAAGCTAGGCAATACGGATATGTATATCTCCTCCTTTGTAACCGACCTTGTGTAACCCTATCCTCCTCCGGTGTCTATATAAACCGGAGGGCTTTAGTCCGTAGGACAACATACAATCATACCATAGGCTAGCTTCTAGGGTTTAGCCTCTTCGATCTCGTGGTAGATCAACTCTTGTACTACTCATATTATCAAGAATAATCAAGCAGGACATAGGGTTTTACCTCCATCAAGAGGGCCCGAACCTGGGTAAAACATCGTGTCCCCTGCCTCCTGTTACCATCCGCCTTAGACGCACAGTTCGAGACCCCCTACCCGAGATCAGCCAGTTTTGACACCGACATTGGTGCTTTCATTGAGAGTTCCATTGTACCGTCGCCGTAAGCAAGGATGCCTCGTCTCATTGTTAAAAACAACATTACCGCCGGGGGAGCCCCTGCTGTCGGCCAAACTCTACGGCTTGGCAGTTTCATCATGACCGCCAGCTCGGCCGCTACACTGACGATGACCTCTCGGGTCATAAAAAACAGCCTCCATGTCGGCTCGGAATTCGCCGAGCAGATGGATCCAATGGAGCTCTCTTCCCTAAACGAGCTCTTGGATCGTATCACTGCCTTGGGAGTTTCTACAGACTATGATCGGATTGGGCTTAAACCCGATCAAAGGGAGATTAACTCTCCACCGGTCACCCATCATATTGCGGTAGTGGAGGAACAATGCGGCGATTCTTCCTCTATCTTGAGGACTAACTATCCGGATTCCTGAGCTCTCCGAGCCGGATATCCGTTTATGGGAGGACATCACCCAAGCCCTGAACCTAGAATCAGGCAGTGGGCCAGACTTATCGGGCAACACTCCGGAATCCGAACTTCCAAGATTGGAAACTCCTCGGCCCCTGGGTCTCAGATCGGGTAGGGGTTCGGACTCAAATCCACCCACCCACCTAGACATAAACAATCTTTCCCACATCAGGCAAGAGCCCCATGAAACAGTACATCATTATTGGGCCAGATTCCTCCTTGTGATGAACAAGGTTAAGGACTGTCGCGAGGAAGACGCAGTCTCATTTTTCTGCAATAATTGCACGGACAAGGGAATCCTTAATGCCTTAAGTCACCGTGACATATCACGCTTCGCTGACTTGGCGTCCATAGTACGAAAGTACTGTGCGATGGAAAGCGCCTGGAAAATCAAAACGAAATTTTGGGATAATCCGGCTCGGAATATACACCCAGTCCGAAGTAAAAGGGTGCACTATCATAAGACACCCGAGTTAGTTACAAAGAAACAAAAACCCTCTACAGGGCATGGAACTGTATTGGAGGGATGGCTTAACGGACCCTGCAAAATTCATAGTACAACGGATACCATACCAACACACAGCCTTAGAGCATGTTGGAAACTCCGGCAGGTGGCCAAAAGTGGTGAGGATCTTCTCATCCCAAATGCCACAGAGCACCATCCTGTGGATAACAATACGGTATTAACAGTCTTTGAAACCTTTGCATCAAATAATAGGCGCAAGCGAACACTCCGCAGCCTCGCCGAAATCTGCCACGTGGCAACAATGAATCCATGGAGTGACACGGCTATTACCTTCAATGCCAGTGACGAACCTAATTTCCGAACAGCCCAAGCACTAGCTGCACTGGTCCTCAGTCCAGTTGTGGACGACTTTTGACTCATAAAGTACTCATGGACGGCGGTAGTGGATTGAACCTCATCCATGAGGAAACTCTTCAAAAAATGGAAATAGACTAGAACCGCATTGAGCAAAGCAGCACAACCTTCAGAGGAATCATCCCCAGTCGGGAAGCACGCTGTGCTGGGAAAATCACACTAGATGTGGTATTCGGCACACCGGAGAACTATAGGTCTGAAGAAATTATATTCCAAGTGGCCCCGTTCAGTAGTGGATACCACGCCCTTTTAGGACGGGAGGCGTTCACGATCTTCCAAGCTATACCCCATTATGGGTACATGAAGCTCAAAATGCCCGGGCCCAACGGAATCATCACCCTCTCTAGTGATCCGGACATAGCACTCCGCGCCGAAAACAAAACAGCCGCATTGGCCCTCGAGGCATTATCCGAAGCCCTTTCGGCCGAGGAATTAACCGCGCTACGCTCCACAGTGGACAGGGACGACGTGATACTTGACAAGAGATCCAAGTCCACCTCTTTTAAACCAGCGGATGAAATAGTCAAATTCCGAGTCCACCCAACGGACCCTACAAAAATAGCCTCCATCGGGGCACAGTTAAACCCCGCCGTGGATGCCGCACTATGAGAGTTCCTGTGCGAGAATTGGGACATATTCGCCTGGCACGCCTCAGACATGTCAGGAATCCCACGCAGGCTGGCCGAGCACAGTCTCAATATCCTAAAGGGATTCAAGCCGGTCAAGCAGGCTCTTCGGCGTTTCTCTGAACCTAAGAGACAAGCTATGGGAGAGGAACTAGCCAAGTTATTGGAGGCCAGATTCATTAGAGAAATAAAACACCCGGACTGGCTAGCAAACCTGGTGATGGTACCAAAGAAGGACAAATCCTGGCGCCTATGTGTCGATTTCAAGGACCTCAACAAGGCTTGCCCAAAGGATCCCTTCCCCCTCCCTGCATTGATCAAATTATCGATGCTACCGCAGGACACGAGTCATTGTGTTTCCTCGATGCATACTCCGGCTACCACCAAATCAAGATGGCGGAGTCCGACCAAGCCGCAACGGCATTTATCACACCATACGGCCCCTTCTGTTTCAACACAATGCCTTTTGGGCTCAAAAACACCGGCGCGACATATCAGCGCATGATTCAGACATGTCTGGAGAAACAGATCGGCAAAACAGTAGAGGCATACGTAGATGATGTGGTCGTCAAAACCAAACACGTCGACTCTCTAATAGATGACTTGAGGCTCATGTTCGACAACCTCCGAACATACGACATCAAGCTCAATCCGGAAAAATGCGTTTTTCGCGTACCAGCCGGAAAGCTCCTGGGCTTCATTATCTCCAGCAGAGGAATTGAAGCTAATCCGGCCAAAATCCGAGCTCTGTCACAGTTGGCCATCCCAACGGACCTCAAACAAATCCAGAAATTAACTGGATGTGTGGCGGCTCTAAGCCGCTTTATCTCCCGCTTAGGGGAAAAGGCATTACCCCTTTATCGCCTCCTTCGGTGCACCGAACACTTCAAGTGGACAGACGCTGCCACAGACGGATTGGAAGAAATAAAAGCCATACTGGCAACCAACCCAATCCTGGCCGCGCCAAACATCGGCGAACCAATGCTGTTGTACATTGCGGCAACTCATCAGGTTGTAAGTGCAGTGCTCGTCGTCGAACGAGAAGCAGACGGACATAAATTCCCTCTTCAAAAGCCGGTATATTATGTATCCACTGTCCTCACTCCATGCAAATCACGGTACCCACATTATCAAAAGATAGCCTATGCGGTATTCATGGCATCCCGGAAGCTGCGACACTACTTTCAAGAGTGTTCGATTACAGTAGCCTCAGAAGTGCCACTTAATGATATTATAAACAACCGCGACGCCACGGGCCGGATTGCCAAATGGGCCATTGAGCTCCTCCCGTTCGACATAACATACAAACCTCAGCGAGCCATTAAATCGCAAGTATTGGCCGACTTTGTCGCCGAATGGACGAAAGCCGAACTCCCTAAAGAGTACGGCGCATAATCCAATTGGATCATGCACTTCGACGGCTCCAAAATGCTGGCTGGTCTGGGGGCTGGCGTCGTCCTGACGTCCCCAACCGGAGATACAGTGCAATACGTACTGCAGATACTGTATACAGACTCCAACAACGCAGTCAAATACGAAGCCCTATTACATGGTCTTCGAATGGCAGTTTCCATGGGCATTCAATGCCTAGAGGTGCGTGGGGATTTGAACCTCGCAATATCCCAAATAAATGGAGATTTCGATGCCAAAGATCTGAAGATGGCGGCCTATCAAAACGCCGTCCTAAAGATGTCAGCTCGGTTCGAGGGGCTCGAATTTCACCATGTGGCTCGGGAAAACAATCAGGCGGCGGATATCCTCTCCCGCATCAGCGCAAAACACGATGCGGTCCCTCGAACATCTTTTTGGAGAGGTTGTTTAAGCCATCCATGATATGGGAAGGGGACACCGGTAACAATAGTCCGTACCTGACTAAAATGCCCGATACCGAACACTCTGACATAATCGGAGGCTCTGCCACCGAAATAACACCTTCAGCCCACGTCATAATGGCCATCATTGCCCCGTGGACAGAACCATTCTTGGCCTACCTAACTAGGCAGGAACTTCCCGAGGACCAAAATGAGGCACGTTGCATAGTGTGGCGATCTAAAGCCTACAGGGTCCACGAGGGAGAGCTGTATAAAAAAGCACTACCGGAGTCCTTCAAAGGTGCATCTCCGAAGAGGAAGGGCAGAAGCTTTTGGCAGAAATTCACGCCAGACTTGGTGGCCACCACGCCGCAGCCCGGCCCTTGTAAGCAAGGCCTTCCATACATGGTTTTATTGGCCGACGGCCCAGGCACACGCACAGGACTTGGTCCAACGCCACGCCGGTTGCCAGCTTTTTGCAAACCAAAGCCACATGCCACCCACCGCCCTCCAAACAATCCCCATTACCTGGCCCTTCGCGGTCTGGGGGCTTGACATGGTTGGACCCCTTAAAGGGGGAAGCCATAAGAAAAAAATACTTACTGGTCATGGTGGATAAATTCACCAAATGGATAGAAGCCAAACCTGTTAAAACAACCGAATCCGGACCAGCGAAAGACTTCATATCCGGGGTCGCACACCGTTATGGCGTCCCCCACAGCATCATCACTGACAATGGCATGAACTTCATGGCCGATGAGGTAAAACTCTGGTGCAGCAACATGGGCATCAAGCTCGATTATGCTTCCGTCTATCACCCACAAACCAACGGCCAAGTTGAGCGAGCAAATGGTCTTATCATGAGCGGCATTAAACCCAGATTAGTGCGGTCCTTAAAGGAGCCTAACATGCACTAGGTAGAGGAGCTCGACTCCGTACTTTGGGGGCTGCGGACCATGCCGAATCGTACTACCGGATATACACCCTTCTTTATGGTGTACGGCGTAGAGGCAGTTCTGCCCTGCGACATAATTCATGACTCACCTCGAGTGCGCATGTACGAAGAAAGAGAAGCCGAGCTCGATCGGCAGGACAGTCTGGACACCCTGGAGGAGGAGTGCGACGTGGCAAAAGCCCGTTCCGCATTCTATCAGCAACATGCTCGCAAATACCAAAGCAGAGAAGTACGGCCAAAACTTATAACGTTGGCGAGTTAGTTCTACGCCTGCCGGAGAAGAAAAAGACCAAGCTCGAGCCCAAATGGGAAGGTCCCTTCATTATTGATCAAGTTTTGATCGGTGGAGCGTACCGTCTGCGGGATGCATCGAATAATCGACTTGAGCCGAACCCATGGAACGCAGCCAGACTCCGAAGATTCTAGGCCTAGCGCCGGACTCTATGTTCGTCTACTTCCTCTGTCCATTTTTTGCATATAAATTATCTGTCTTTTTTCTCTTTCTTTCTTTTATTCTTTCTCAAGGCCTTCAAGGGCCAACTTGTGCCTCGCTTGCACACTATAGATGCGCTAACCACGCTCATTATACCTGGGGGCTTCTTACACAGAAGCTTAATTATCTATCTGGGCGTCATGCCACACACATGTTTTATTCTTCCGCATGTACCTTCTCTTCGCCATTATATGCATCGATATGACTTAAGTTTTGGCCAAGCTGGGTTGCCTGGCTCTTGTATTTATGCCCTACGTCCCCGTTAATTCGGCTAGGGCATAAGGGGAGCACCTCTGCGATTGTTATTGCCGGGTTAGCCGGATGTGTACCTCAGACTGGGTGAAGCCGAAAGCTAGCGTTCTTAAGGGAATATTCGGTCGGCGAACAAAATATGATTTTTATTTATTTTCCATATATGCCCCCAGATGTTTTTGCCCGCGTCTCCGCTCGCAGTCCGGATATGCACTTTAGGGCATGCGTGCCCAGGGAAAGGAACCCCTAATGGAACTATTCTCTCCGGAAGATGTTTCTTGCTACCCATGTAATATAACATAACTAGTTGGGTACTTGTGTGTTCAAGCACTAATGACCCCTACGCCTGGTTTCCACGCATGCCCCGGTTCTTATATAACTGAGCGGGTATTCGGACACACTCCGGACTATCGGGTCCCGAGGTTGAAGCGAAAAGGTCTGCCATGACAAATGATTTACAATCTGGCTAGAAGGCATTATACATGTCACTTTAATTACATAGTCATGTAGACTGACTAAATTCCTCTTCTATACCATCCAACAGGCGGTCTAGCCTACAATCCTGTTGGGAATACTTTGCGGTTAATTCTACTTGCCCATAGACTAAGCTAACGGGGATCTCTTTCCCATCGGGCCCCACAGGTCCGACCTCAGCCATGTGGTTTGGGTCAGCCTTGGTATACCGCGTCTTCACCATGGCCCAGGCTTCCCTAGCACCTTGACGGCAGGCCGATATCTTCCATAATCGGAAGCGCCGCCGTGCTCCCTTGAGCTTCTCCGCAAGCTCTCCAATGCCTTCTGGTAGGGAGACTGATGGCCACAAGGCCTGGGAAATACCCCGCATCACCTGCCGAACTTGTTCGTGCAGTTGTGAGAGCTCGGATAGAAGATCACCCGTAGACCCGGGCATCTCCTCCGCGGGACGACCCGTCAGCATACCTACAGACATAACTATGTTAGCCGGCTTCTCCGCCATCCCCTTTTTAAGGGTTCGTTCAAGCACTTACTGAAAATGTCGCGTCGAAGCCGCTTATTCTCCTTCTCGGAGTTTGCAAGCGGGGCTCGAACATCTTTCAGTTCCACGCTCAGCTTGGTATTGGCGCCTTGGAGATTTTTTTCTCCCGCCCGACCTCAGTCAGCACGCGTTCGCCAGCCTTTAGCTGTCGTACGGCATGCTGGTCCTCCGGATTCTCTCCGGACTCATCTGTAATATCTATTGTTAGATCTACAGCCACGCCGCACGCTATATGGTACCTATCATTCTTTGAAACAAATGTTACCAGCTGGGGACTTTTTAGGTTCCTTCAATGCGGCAACGGTGGCCCGAAGTTTGTTCTTGCATTCCTCCAGCTCCTGTGACAGTCGAGTATTCTTCTCTATAAGAACCTGCACAATAGATGATCCTTAAATCAGTTCTGCTAACTGTTTCAAGTCTCAGGGGCTACTGATACATATAATCGTCAGATTTGCTTACCCGTACATCCCTTACATATTGGTCCGTGGCTCTGGCTAGACCATTTTGAGCAGCACGAAGGTACACGTCTCCAGAATTGAAGGCATCAAATGCCTCTGGGGAGAAGCAAGCGTCACAGAATACGGCTCGGCGACGCCTATGATTCATGGCGCTCTCCGCTTCTGAATTTGTAGCGGATAGTCTATCCGCATCCTCTGTAGGAGGAGTATCCGGCGTCCGCCCCATATCGGCTTCCGCCTCTATGTCCGGTCTTGGAGCCCGACTGGTGGAAGCATGATCGGTAGCCTCACCGGACATATTCCGGTGAGCGTTTTTTCTATTAAAGAAACATGGACGTCATTACATTTTGAGAAAGACGACAACCACGGAGCGGGGTTTTTGTCATACCTCTGCGCCAGCATCTCCATCCTGACCACCTTCCTTTTTGGCCTGCCCGGCCTCGGTACCTCTTGTTGGCGAGTTGCTGCGGGTTCGGCACGACGTCCCGGAGGCCTTCCCTGTAAAACACCGTATGTATATGGTAGGTGAAGTGTCTAAAAGGGGATCCTAGTTTTTGGAGTTGGGATTTTTTGGTTTTTCTTACATGCGACGCAGGAAGCAGTCCGGGATAGTCGGTCGTAATGGCCACCATGGAGTCATCACAGCTTAATTGATAGAACTGACGGTCTATCAGCTCCACAAATATATCTGGATCTTCTTCGAGTTCGGGACCGAGGGCCCGGTCAGTGTCCTCTGGTTGTGGGGTTGGGCTGTTGACCTCCCTTATGGATTTTCGCAGTTCCTGCCGCAAAATGGCAAGGTGAATACCTACGACAAAGAATGCGGGAAGATGGGAGTAAGGAAATATAACTCACCCAGCTTGGAGGGTTGTACATGGAGAATCCATCCCGTGGCTTGATGCGGATGAACTCCTCTTCCTCTCCCTTTAACAACTCGAACATAAGTTTTGCTAAAGCAGCAGCATTGTCCGGACCCTCCCGCCCGCAACGGGTGGCATCATCTTCCCCGTTAAAACACCACAGGGGATGCCCTCGATATTGAAGTGGTTGCACTCCCCGCATTATGCATATTGACATAACTTCGATTACTGTCAATCCTAATTGAGCCAGTGCTTTAATCTGGTTCATCAGGTAAAGGACTTCTCCGTTGTCTTCCTCCTGGGGGTCCGTGGGCGCCAACTTAGGCGTTTCTTTAGAGGAGCATTGTTGAACTCATGAAGACCCCGCCGAACAGGGTCCGAAAGGGGGACGTCCTCCATACAAAACCATTCCGAAGGCCAGTCTTCGGACGTCTTCTTCGGAGTACCGGACAAGTATCCGGTTTCGGCGATGCGCCATATTTCGGCTCCGCCCACTTGATAAAGTGATCCCTTCTGTGTGCGGGGGATGAGGCAAAATAACCTTTTCCACAGCTCGAAATGAGCCTCACAGCCCAAGAATAACTCGCAGAGGGCAACATAGCCGGCGATGTGTAAAATGGAAGCAGGGGTGAAATTATGCAGTTGGAGGCCGTAAAACTCCAGGAGCCCGCGGAGGAACGAATGAATTGGAAGTCCGAGTCCCCTTAATAAGTAAGGAACAAGGCATACCCGCTCCCCCGTAGAGGGGCTAGGGAAGCTCTCCGCTTGCTCCCTGCCATTGTAGGTGGCGAGCCCGGCTCGGACTGGAACCATATACGCTGGAGGGAGAAATCCCTTAGTCTGCAGTTCAACTAATCGACTGTGTGGGACAGAACACATCTCCCAATCACCGGGCTTAGGGCTACGGGGGCGGGAGGAGGAGCTGCGGAGGTCGGCCATGCTGGAGTGGATCTTTCCGAAGCGCGTTCTGATGGATTCTCGCTGGGGAGGGGTGGTATGGATTGGATCTAAGAATCCCCATCCCTTTAATAGACAATTTATTTATCTGGCTAGGGGGGCAAATGTAAAAACACCCTGGCTCCTCGTATTCATTCGGCGCATGGAAAATAGCCCTTATTGGGCGCGGAAGCCAAGAAGTTCAACATTTATGGTGCCGGACACTACTTGACAAACGTTCGAAATTTGGAGAAGAACCCGCCTTGCAATGCCGAAGACAATACTGCATGTCGGACTTGACGTCATTGAAGCCTGGTTCAGGGGCTACTGAGGGAGTCCTGGATTAGGGGGTCTCCGGACAGCCGGACTATATCCTTTGGCCGGACTGTTGGACTATGAAGACACAAGATTGAAGACTTCGTCCCGTGTCTGGATGGGACTCTACTTGGCATGGAAGGCAAGCTAGGCAATACGGATATGTATATCTCCTCCTTTGTAACCGACCTTGTGTAACCCTAGCCTCCTCCGGTGTCTATATAAACCGGAGGGCTTTAGTCCGTAGGAAAACATACAATCATACCATAGGCTAGCTTCTAGGGTTTCGCCTCTCCGATCTCATGGTAGACCAACTCTTGTACTACTCATATTATCAAGAATAATCAAGCAGGACGTAGGGTTTTACCTCCATCAAGAGGGCCCGAACCTGGGTAAAACATCGTGTCCCCTGCCTCCTGTTACCATCCGCCTTAGACGCATAGTTCGGGACCCCTTACCTGAGATCCGCCGGTTTTGACACCGACAATGTCCCTTAGTGATGAACTAAGTCGGACAAGCTTTCATCTTCCAACTCTCCAAGTTGTTGTTAAGCTTAACCAACCAGTTCAGGGTATCCAACCCAGATTCTTGGAGAAGGGGTGGTTTAAAGGAAAACCAACTTGATCACGAGTTCAACACAATGGCCAGGGGACAACCTGGTGATACTTCCAAGAAGATATTCGGAAAGTCACGGACCAACGATATGTTATTAAGCTCGATAAAAACCTTGCTTTTCAGGGCAAGATGACATGTTTGGAAGAGCAAGGGATTCAATCCTAACTCAAAGATCGAAGAGTGCGCCAGAAATAAGGACAAGGTAGCACAATCAATGCTAGAATAGTGATTCGATATCCAACACACTAAGAATGAGAGTATTGTCCATTAACTACCAAGCAACGAGGTTGCTAAGAGTATTGATTTCACACATCATGATTCATCCGTTGGCATCCTGGTTACAATAACACGGGGACCAACGAATGAATAATTATGGCGAGAAGTATCACTACGGAAAGAATTTATAAGAGGTTGTGCAATTCCTATGACATTCTCGACATAAAGTGGGTAATACTCCAGGGTAGAACAGACTAGAAGCTGGATTGGCATTCTTAATCTGCGGGATACAACTGTTTTGACCCAATCCTAGATATGGATGAGGTACCGGAGGTTGTCTCTCCTAGTCATTCTGGAATAGAATGGCTTGACGGACCACAAGAATAATAGGCATCGATGAACACGAATGCACACATACTCTTGACTATCAATTGATAGACGAAGGTCAGAAAACAACTCAAAAGGGATAACTCAAAGGAACATATGATTTTCTGAGTTGTGGGTGCATAGATTAGCATGTCGAACGAGTTCAACATATTTCTTCCGGATAACCCATGCAGAAAGGTAGAACTGGCAGAGTCACAACATAGAATCGAGAACTCATCAAGAGCACTCTGGTTGTGATCTTTCGGTTCAACGAGGAACTTCTGCCATAAGTAGTTCATGGTATTGGAAGAACGATATACCACGGGCCTCGAGGACTATCGCAAAGGTTACTAATATCCTAAAGGTACGAGCAAACACTATCGACACGAAGTAAGTAGAGTGAATATTGGGTTCAAGAACCCAAAGATGGAATACCTACTAGCTAAATGGCATCACGGGATGCTTTTGAGAATGGTGGCCAGAATCATCACACTGAGAATACAAGACAATCTAGAGTAAGTGTTTCTGTAAAATATCCTAGTGTCATAATAATAGATGCAACATATATGTCGAGGCAATGGAGTACCACAACTCAGTGATTAGTGTGGTTAATCTGGCACAATGGAACATCGAGAACGGAAAGAAGGGATTTGCAAATGCATCAGACTATTTAAAAACCTGGGATGACTTGGACAACATAACGCCTGTAAATGCTCAAAAAGATTTGAGACATCCTGCAAAATGGTGGCATAACCACTTAGCATTGCAATATCAGGGTTCCAAAGTCAACTATCAACATACGGAAGTAGTAAGAACTGAACTGAGGCCTGAAACCATCAATCCTATATGTCTACGGATTAGTAATACGTGATCCTGATAGAAAGACGAGAAGCCTAGTTCTTAATCCCCGTAGAAAAGAAGAGGTTGACTCAGATCAGAAGGGCATAAGGTAAAGGAGTAAAAAGAGCCTTATGTTCCCTTCCACAATCAATTCCCTTATATAACGAAAGCATTTCTAGACTCGACTTTGGCCAGTTTGGCTTGGTGATCCTACATGCAGTCAGGCTTTGATACCAAAGCTGTCAGGACCCCGATCCTAAGTCACATCGATCTAGCATGTAACACATCATATCACCTTGCGGCCTCATGCACGATATGCCCACGGGTGCCACCTTACCTGGTCCGGGACCGTTTGCGCCTTTTGGCTCACGTATATGATAGTGTCGCTAGCATCCATATGACAGAGAACCCATGCCGACATGACTAGTCGTAAACCCAAGGTGGCACTAACTTACAGGGACATGCATATATGACCCAGCAACGAACGTGTCGATCATCAACGTATGAACCCAAGTCGTAGCAAGCTACAAGGACTTAAAGGAACAATGCATGACATTTCCCCGCAGGGACAGACACAGGAAAGAAGGACACATGCTGGCCAACCTAAGTGTTCCGGAGCAGTAGCAAGCTACCATGGCTCGGTGGAAGCACTAGGAGACATTTACCGGTAAGAGAGGCTACCAAGATTAAACAACTAGGATGTCGGATCCCACACATACCAAGCATTTCAATAACATACACACAATATGCTCGATATGTGCAAATACAACATGGCATCACAACAAAACTCTACGACTCAAGTATTTATTCATTAGGCTCCAAGGAGTCAGATATTACAAACATGGGTCTGATGACCCAGCATTCAAGTCATACAAGCAATAGGCACATGCAGAAGCTTAACTTGTCTGAGTACAGACAACTACAAATGAAAAAGGTTGAGAAGCCTGACTATCTACAACACCCTGGCGAGGGCACAATATCGTAGCTGAGGTAACAAGCTAAACGTCGAAGTCCACGCGAAACTACTAGTGAGACTGAAGTCTCTCTACAAAAAACATAAATTAAGCAAACGTGAGTACAAATGTACCCAACAAGACTTACATCAGAACTAGGTACATATGCATTAGTATGAACAAAGGGGGTGGTGGAGTTTAACTGCAGCAAGCCAGCTTTGACTCAGTGGCTATCCTGAACTACATATGCAAGTAACTCTTTTGGGGTGGCGCACACGAGTCGACATATTCACCAAATGAATACACCACTATGGATCCGCTCCCGTCTCCCTACGAGAATGCCATCCATAACACTCACGCTTATCTTGCGCATTTTAGAGTATCCACTTTCACTTGTCTATGAACTGCATAAGCAACCAAGTAGTCCTTTACCGCGGACGCGGCTATTCGAATAGTTTGATTACCCTGAAGGGGTGTACTTCTTCACACACGCTCTCGCCACTTACCGCCATGTACACGTCATGTATCTCGGCAACCTTCAAGCGGAAGCCTGGCGAGGGTGTCAGCCACGACCTGACTAACCACACAAGTCCCTAGTCCAAGTTTATCGCCTATTCAGGTTCCATCCGTAGGGAGTCCGGTCGAGGTTTCCACTACGACCCCGAATGATGTGTGTAGGGTTCCCGGGTCACCAAACGGGCGACTCAGTACACCGGGCCATGTGCCTACCGCATCACATCCCACCCCTCGGGTCAGCGCTGCGCACAGCCTCCAGCATACTACAAACACCAGAAACTACTTACAACTCCTGGATAGAGCACAAGGGGGGTTAATAAGTCAAGAGGGTCCATTGGTTTCGGGCCCAACGCGTGGTAGTAGCTGATCTTAAATCACATATACAGATCTTAGTTTCTAAGGACGGTTCCAATGAAACAACCCACCATGTACTCCTACATGGCTTCTCATCGATACCTTTACCAAATCGTGTTCACACACTTAGCTCACACATAGTAGGACATGTTCATCACCATTCCAATTCATCCCCGATGAATCGGACTTGACTCAACTCTAAGCAGTAGCAGGCATGATAAACAAGCATGAATGAGTAGGCACATCAGGGCTCAAACAACTCCTACTCATGCTAGTGGGTTTCATCTATTTACTATGGCAATGACAGGTCATGTAGAGGAAAGGGGTTCAACTACCGCAGCATGTGATAGTTGAATCGTTGTTGTCCTAATGCAGTAAAAGAGAGCAGGAGCGAGAGAGTGGGATTGTATTGGAATGAACAAGGGCGTTTTGCTTGCCTGGCACTTCTGAAGATAGCATAGTTCTTCATCGGTGTCATCGATCTCATCGTCGGAACTATGTCTACTGAGAGGGGACAAATACCGACAATAGAGAAGGAAGACAATCAATGTGATGCAACAATATGATGCATGATCATGACATGGCAACATGTTGTGGTTTGAGCTAATCCAACTAAGAACAGAAGGGTTTGAGCTTATTTGAACCAAGGGTTCAAATTCAAACTCAAGTTATGAATATATAATGTGCATTATCATGTTTTGATCTATACAACAAGGTTAAGTTGCTTTGTCATGCATGAAACCAGTACCAATGGATAGATTGTATTTTTCTGACAATCTTTTGTATATAAATTATTTCACTTGGAGTTACGGTTGAATTTCTACGAGTTTTAGAAGTTTTAACTATTTTTTGGAATTTCTGAATTAGATTTAATGTAGATAATTCTTTACTGCATTTGCACTGTGTCACTGTGACATCAGCAGGTCAACAGGGCCGATCCAGGTCAATCCTGGCCGGTGGGACCCACATGTCATTGGCTAACTAAACTAACCTAGTTTAATTAGCACTAACCTAGGTTAAACTAATTAAGTTTAAACCTAAACTAGGTTAATTAGCCGGGAGGGGCCCGCATGTCATAGACTCAGGGGAGGTCAAACCCAGTCAACCAGGGTCAAACTCGCCGGAGTTGACCCATGACTCGTCGCCGGTGAGGCTAGAGACGGCGGAGGGCTTCGGGTTTCTTGCTTCGACGACCAAATGGCCGGCGGAGACCACCTACGTGACGCTGGCGCTCGGGCGCGTCCAGCGGTGCCATCGGCTCGAGCCAGCATGGACTAGAACGATGGGGCGACGACTAGGGCGGCGGCCGAAGTTCGGACAACGACGGGATCGACGCTATGGTGGACGGATGGAGCAGCTGTTGGTCGTGTTAGGATCCTAGGGTCGCCCTGAGCACGCTCGGGTGCTCGGCTGCGAACTTGCGTGGCCGTGGCCACGCCGGCGGCATGGCCGGCGGGCGGAAGCTCATAGCTCCAGCGAATTCGACGGCCACATGATGCAAACGAGGCAGGGGAGAGAGGGGTTCAACATAGGAGCTCACAGTGGTCATGTAGAGCAGATCAATGGGCTCGGGGAAGGCTGGAGCAGTTGGGGCAGCAACGATGATCTCCGGTGGCAGAGGAGGAAGAAGGAGAGGTAGCCGACGATGCAGGGCATTCTGTCACAGCCCTAGAATATTGTTTGTAAATAGTTGCATCTTCATCCAGGCATCATATTTAAATTTCTGAAACATGAATTGAGGATTGTTGAAGCCTCAAAACTTTAATTAAAAGCAGGGTAAAAGAACCCTGGAAATTGCATTCAGTGTTTCCAAAATGGCCTTAATAATGTTGGTTATATTTGGCAAAGGTTTTTGCACCAAACCAAAAATAATGAGCATTTTGAGGAATATTTTGGGCACTAAATTTAAATCATTATTTTATTTGCATTTGGAATTATATTCATAACTTGTATAGAATATATTTCCAAATACCCTGAAACATTTTATGTGCTTTTGGAAAAGTCCATCAAGCAACATAAAAATATTCAGAGGAGTTACTGGCATTGTTTGAATTATTTTAAAATTCAAACAGTGGCAAAACAAATTTAACAAAATAAAACAGAACAGAAATAAAAGAGAGAGAGAGAGAAGGAAGTTACCTGGCGCCCACTTACCTGGCCCAGCACGGCCCAGCCCATCTCCACTTCCCCCCTGTCGTCTTCCTCTGCCAGTAGGCAGAGGCGAGGTGTGGCGCGCGCCCGAGAGGCCTCGGCCACCTCCTGCTTCCCCTGGCCACCTCCTGCTTCCTCTCGTCGCCCTGGACCCTGTCCGCGACGCCACGCACCCTCCCAGGCCTCGCACTCTCCCCATGCCTTCTCCCCCCCTTCTCTGGCTCCCTCTCTCTTCCACCGAGCGGAGCCCCGTCGCCACAGACGCCGTTCGCCGAGGCCACAACCACCGCCTCGCCTCCCCGACGCCTCCCAAAGCTCCTCCAGTCCTCCCTCTTCCTCCTCACCAAGACGGAAGGCGCCAGAAGCCCTGGATGGGGCCAGCTTCGCCGTTCCCCTCCTCGGCCATCGCGGATCGCCGCCGTCAAATCCGTCCCCGTCCGGCCTCCCTCAAGCTCACCGTCCACCTCTACAGGGTCTACGTGAGCTCTCCGTCCGTTTCCCCCTCTCTGTTTCGTCGTTCGCGCGCCGTAGCTAGGTTATCCACCAAGACTGAAACCCCATCGCCGCCGGCCATGGCGCCGCCGTGGCCAGGGCCACCGCAGCCCGCGCCTGGGCACGTCACCGTGCTCGGTGAACCCCCAGGAGCACGTAGCCCTCCTCGTTTTCTCCTCTAGTGCGCCGTAGCTTCGCCACCGTTCGCGCCCGAACTCCGGCCACCGCGGAAGTGCTCGCCGCCGTCGTCTCCGGCCACCCCGCGGCCCCTCGTGCAGCCAGCTAGGTGCGGCCGTGTACGGGCTACCTTCTGGTGGCCTTCGCGCGTCCAGCCGCCGCCCGTAGCGCAACCCCGGTGAACTTCCGCCGCGTTTCGGGTCGCCGCCGGCCGAACTCCGGTGGCCAGTGACGTGGCGCTGTCATTAGCCACTAATGACGCACTAACCAACCCCCTAGGCCACTGACTGTGGGCCCCACCCCTGGTCAAACCCCAGTCAGCGCTGGGTTTGACCGGGATTAGGTCCTGTGTCACTGACGTGTGGCCCCCACACGTCAGGTTTGACCGGACCAGCCCAGTTGACTCTGCTGACGTCACAGTGACGTGGTGCTGACGCCATAAATCATTTTCTGGAATTATTTTAATTCTAAATATTCAGGAAATTCCAGAAAATGCCTAAAACTTCTAAAATTCATAGAAATTCAACCGTAACTCCAAATTAAATAATTTATATATGAAAAATTATCAGAAAAATTCAAGGAATCCATCTGTACCATTTTCATGCATGTTAGAACAACTTATAGCTGCTGTTTGCACAAATCAATTAAATGGCATTTGAATAATCACATATGGAGTTTAAATTTGAATCTTGTATTCAAACCAACTTCATTTAATCTGTTGCTAGATGCATTAGCCCAAAACACATTCATATTGCCATGTCATAGCATGCATCATATTGTGCATTGCATTGATCGTGTTTCTTCTGTGTTTGCCGGTGTTGTTCTCCCTTGGTAGACGTTGTACCGACGATGTGATCGTTGACACTGATGAAGACTCAATGTTATCTTTAGAAGTGCCAGGCAAGCAAAACCCCCTTGTTCATTCCGATACAAACCCACTCTCTCGCTCCTGCTCTCTTTTACTGCATTAGGACAACAACGATTCATCTGTTACTTGTTGCGGTAGTTGAACCCCTTTATCCTTTGCATGACCTGTCATTGCCACAGTAAATAGATGAAACCCACTAGCATGAGTAGGAGTTGTTTGAGCCCTGTTGTGCCTACTCGTTCTTGCTTGTTTGTCATGCCTGCTACTGCTTAGAGTTGTGTCAGGTCTGATTCATCGGGAATGGATCAGAGGTGTGTGAACATGTCCTACCATTGAGAGCTAAGTGTGTGAACACGATTTGGTAAAGGTAGCGGTGAGAGGCCATGTAGGAGTACATGGTGGGTTGTCTCATTGAAGCCGTCCTTAGGAACTGAGTTCTGTGTTTGTGATCCATGACTCAGCTACTACCATACATTGGGCCCTGAAATATGACCCCGCTCGACTTCTTAATCACCCTTGTCCTCTGTCCAGGAGTTGCAAGTAGTTTCTGGTGTTTGTAGTATGCTGGAGGCCGTGGACAGCGCTGACCGTAGGGGTGGGCTGTGATGCGGTAGGCACGTGGCCGGGTATACCGGGCGCCCGTTTGGTGTCACGGAACCCTGTTCACATCGTTTGGGGCTGTGAGCGAAACTCCGGCCGGATCTCCTCATGGATGGAACCCGAATAGGCGATAAACCTGGACTAGAGACTTGAGTGTTTAGGTAGGTCGTGGTCTACACCCACGTCGGCTTTCGCTTGAAGTCTGCCGAGCACATGTCGTGTGCAGACGCTAAGTGGTGGAAACATGTATGAAGAAGTACACCCCTGCAGGGTTAACATCATCTATTCGGATAGCCGTGTCCGCGGTAAAGGACTTCTGGGTTGCTTATATCAGTTCATAGACAAGTGAAAGTGGATACTTTAAAATGCGCAAGATAAGCGTGAGTGCTATGGATGGCGTTCTCGTAGGGAGACGGGAGCGGATCCATAGTGGTGTATTGATATGGTGAATATGTGGACTCGTGTGCGCCACCTCAAAAGAGTTACTTGCAGTCGTAGTTTAGGATAGCCACCGAGTCAAAGCTGGCTTGCTGCAGTTAAACCCCACCATCCCCTTTGTTGATAATGATGCATATGTAGTTAGTTCTGATGTAAGTCTTGCTGGGTACATTTGTACTCACGTTTGCCTATTTTATGTTTTGCAGAGAGACTTCGGTCTCACTAGTAGTTTCGCGTGGACTTCGACGTTTAGCTTGTTACCTCAGCTACGATCTTGTGCCCCCGGCAGGATTTGGTAGATAGTCAGGCTTCTCAGCCTTTTTCATTTATAGATGTCTGTACTCAGACATGATAGCTTCCGCTTGTGTTTTGATTTGTATGCTCTGAATGTTGGGTCGTGAGACCCCTGTTTGTAATATCTCGCTCCTCGGAGCCTATTGAATAAATACTTGAGTCGTAGAGTCATGTTGTGATGCCATGTTGTATTTGCACATATCGAGCATATTGTGTGTATGTTATTGAAATGCTTGGTATGTGTGGGATCTGACCATCTAGTTGTTTATCTTTAGTAGCCTCTCTTACCGGGAAATGTCTCCTAGTGTTTCCACCGAGCCATGGTAGCTTGCTACTGCTCCGGAACACTTAGGCTGGCCGGCATGTGTCCTTCTTCGTTCCTGTGTCTGTCCCTTCGGGGAAATGTCACGCGATGAATACCGGAGTCCTGTTAGCCTGCTACAGCCCGGTTCACCGGAGTCCTGCTAGCCCAGTGCTACAGCCTGGATTCACTCGCTGATGACCGACACGTTCGATGCTGGGTCATGGATGCCTGTCCCTGTAAGTCTGTGCCACTTTGGGTTTACGACTAGCCATGTCAGCCCGGGCTCCTTATCATATGGATGCTAGCGACACTGTCATATACGTGTGCCAAAAGGCGCAAACGGTCCCGGGCTAAGGTAAGGCGACACCCGTGGGAATACCGTGCGTGAGGCCGCAAAGTGATATGAGGTGTTACATGCTAGATCGATGTGGCATTGAGTCGGGGTCCTGACAGCGTTGGTATCAGAGCTTGACTGCCTGTAGGATTACCAAGCCAAACTGGTCGAAGTTGAGTCTAGAAATTCTTTAGTTATATAAGGGAATTGATTGTGGGATGGAACGTAAGGCTCTTTTTACTCCTTATACCTCATGCCTTCTGATCTGAGTCATCTTATCTTTCCTACGGGGATTAAGAGCTAGGCTATCTCTTCTTTCTATCAGGATCACGCGTTACTAATCCGTAGACTTATAAGATTGTTGGATTTAAGCTTGAGTTCAGTTTCTACTACTTTCGTATGTTAATTGTTGATCTCGAAACCTTGATATTGTGCTTCTGAGTGGTTATGCCACCATTTTTGTGAATGTCTCAAATCTCTTCTGAGCATTTACAGTCGTTATGCTGTCCGAGTCATTCCAGGTTTCTAAATAGTCTGATGCATTTGCAAAATCCTTTCCCTCTGGTTTCGATGCTCCTTTATGCCAGCTCAATCACACTAATTGTTGAGTTGAGGTATTCTACTGCCTCGACCTTTATGTTGGAATAATTATTATGACCCTAGGTGTCTCAGGGGATCATCTAGTGGTCTAGCCATGATTTGTGTCCTAGTGTGATGATTCTGGCCTTTATTCTCGAAAGCATTCCGTGATGCTACTTAGGAGTAGGTATTCTATTCCTGGGTTTTGAACCCGAGATTCATCCTACTTACATCATGTTGATAGTGTTGCTAGTTCCTTTAGGATAATAGTAACCTTTGCGATAGTCCTCGAGGTTCATGGTACATCCTTCTTCCAATTACCATGAATCATTCTTGGCAGGAGTTCTTCTGAACCAAAAGATGACAACAAGAGCGCTCTCGATGAGTTCTCCATGCTATATTGTGACTCTGCCAGCTCAACCTTTCTGCATGGGTTATCGGAAGAATTATGTTGAACTTGGTTCGACATACTAATTTATGCATCCACAACTCAGAAAGTTATATGTTCCTTTGAGTTGTCCCTCTTTAGTTGTCTACTGACCTTCGTCTATCAATTGATAGTCAAGAGTATGCGTGCGTTCGTTTATCGATGCCTATTACTCTTGTGGTCCGTCAAGCCATTCTATCGCGGAATGATAGGAGAAACAAACTCCAGTACCTCTTCCATATCTAGGATTGGGTCAAAGCAATTGTGCTCCGCAGATCAAAATGCCAGCCCAGCTTTTGATTCTGTTCTACCCTGAAGTATTACCGTCTTTATGTCAGGATTTTCATGAGGATTGCACCGGCTCTTGTGAATTCTTGATGTAGTGATACTTCTCGCCATCATTATTCATCCCTCGGTTCCGTGTTGTCGCAACCGGAATGCCGACAAGTGAATCGTGATGTGTGAATTCAATACTCCTAGCAACCTTGTTGCTTGGTAGTTAATGGACAATAATTTCATTCTTAGCGTGTTGGTTTTGAATCATCATTCTAAGGTTGATCATGCTACCTAGTCCTTGTTCTCGGTGCACTCCTCGATCGATGAGTTAGGATTATTTCAAATCTTCGCTCTATTGATCATATCGTCTTGCCTCAAAAGCAAGATTGTTCTCGAGCTTAGTAACATATCGGTGGTTCGTGATTTTCCGAAGATCTTCTCGGAAGTATTACCAGGTTGTCACCTGACCGCTGTGTTGAGCTCGTGATCAAGTTGGTTTCTTGTGAACCACCCTTCTCCAAGAATCTGTGTTGGATATCCCTGAGCTAGTTGGTTAAGCTAGACAACAACTTGGAGAGTTGGAAGATAAAAGCTTGCCTGACTTAGTTCGTTCCAAAGGGATATTCTTGTGTAGTATGTGTTGACGAAAGATGATATCTTCATCGATTGGTCCCTGTGATCAGTTGCTGGACCTATCATTTTTATCTAACCTTTGATTGGAGTATGGGCTATCATCCAATCAGACCAGAACCAACGATATTCGTAATGTTGTCTTACTCGTGGTTGATCCCTCGAGCATACACCATTATATCTTTTGGGTCTGACCAATGCTATCACTTGTTCACTTAACTATGGAATTCCTTTTAAAAGGAAACCCAGATGAATTGTTGTTGTGCCCATTGACAACATCCTTGTCTTCCCCATAATTTTGTTGAACATTAAGCTAGTGTTGGAAACTTTTGAAAGCATTTGTTCATGCTAGCTCATGAAGCATATGTTCGGATGTAAGAAGTGACTTCCTCTAGTTCATGTGCATTTGATGCAAGTTGCCGCCGTGGACTCGAGAAAGTCAATGTTGCTTCCTCTGGAATCATCGCAAGTTAGTCATGCACACGTGCGAAGTATTCTGTGGTCTGGAGACTTGCAACCTTCATTCCATATGTGTATCCTAGCACACCAAGCCACTGACTGATTTGTTCAAGGAGAAGGAGTATCTTCATAAGAGCTAATCCGGACTTATGAAAGAACTTCGATATCCTCGCTGATGGTTCCCAACCAGAACTCGGTAGTGTTTTATTGTAAGACTACCATGTGGGCATGCTTGTCTGGGACAACGTGTTCACATGTTTGTAGCAGAACTAGATCATGTTTTGGAGCTTGCTATCGTAGTTCATTCCCCGAGAATCTCGCAACGTCATCTCGTCGATTCGTGTTGCAAACTTCTGTTTTTTTTCCTGGACTCAATGAGTCTGGAATATCCTGACACCAACCAGATCTGAATCTCAGGCAGATATGATGGTTGGAATATTTCCCAAGAATTATAATATTGGTCGCGCGATAACCGGTAAAGTGGATGTCGTGGCCAACACACCCAGCCGGAAGACCTGTTATTATAATATCTTGATTGATGAAGTTGGCCACCCCCCCATAGGGATTTCGTACGATTTACTCCCTAGTTGCCCCTATGGATTTCTGAGATCCCGAAGTCCGACCTTTTTACTTGATGTTCTAGATATCAAACCATATCTATGAATGGGTTACACAAGCACATCAAGGAGAACATTAGAAGCGGAGTGCTAAATGTCTCTCGGTCGATCATCCAGATTTTATTTCCTTGGCCCCGCCAAGGGTGAAATCTGAGAAGGTGTTATCTTCCTTGCATCTGCATCCTCCATCACCCTTCATCATGGTAGTAAGTTGTGTTACCGGACCCTTGACACGAATGTTGGTAAAACCTTGATGATTATGGAATTGCTCAAGTTCTTGAGAGCACGCGCAAGTGCTAGGTTTGATCGTCGGCATTAACTGTATAGCGCTCTCAGTTTCCTCGGTTATGCTATAACCATTCCAATAGTGGAATAACTCTCTATTGTTGAGCCTCTCCCCAGTTACCAGAATCATTCCCAGCATTTGCATTTTGTTCCTAGCTTGCACCGCCAATGTGCCATTCTACCATGGGTCTCTTCCATTTCCGGTGGCAAGCAAATTCATCCATTACGTTGTCTTCAACAAGGTAATCCACATCATCCAAGTCCGAGTATGCCATTCTACCGACCCCCTCCAAACGATCGCTCGAGAATTGCCTTAGGCTGGTTTAAAGAGTTTCAATGATCTCTGAATCAAAGGTAATTCTTCTTGCCACTTAAGGGGATATATCTACGAGTCACCATCCCTAAGATGCCTCGTTGTGGTATCATGGCAACTCAACTCCTCGCTACGTTGACAATCGATTACCACCTTCTTAAGCGTGAAATTGTTGTCTACCTAGTGGACCTTCGTCATCTGCTTCACTCCATTCCTATGGATGTGTGCTTCGCCTCTCAGCTCGAGAGATGTTGCTATGTCTCATTCCGTGAGTTAATCCTGAGTTGTTCGACCTTCGAGAAGAACCATCCTTTTAGGGTCTTTCCTTTCCTCTCGTTGTCATGTTAGTTGGAGTTCTCAGAGCAAGACTTCGAGACAATAATGGTGAACGAATCAACGTTCAATTGGAGTGCAACTGGATCGTGAAGATTATACTAGTTTGCGTTTCCCCTTCACCTTACCCTACACTTGAATCTCGGGTCGAGATTCTTGTTTAGTGGGGGTGAGTTGTCACAGCCCTAGAATATTGTTTGTAAATAGTTGCATCTTCATCCAGGCATCATATTTAAATTTCTGAAACATGAATTGAGGATTGTTGAAGCCTCAAAACTTTAATTAAAAGCAGGGCAAAAGAACCCTGGAAATTGCATTCAGTGTTTCCAAAATGGCCTTAATAATGTTGGTTATATTTGGCAAAGGTTTTTGCACCAAACCAAAAATAATGAGCATTTTGAGGAATATTTTGGGCACTGAATTTAAATCATTATTTTATTTGCATTTGGAATTATATTCATAACTTGTATAGAATATATTTCCAAATACCCTGAAACATTTTATGTGCTTTTGGAAAAGTCCATCAAGCAACATAAAAATATTCAGAGGAGTTACTGGCATTGTTTGAATTATTTTAAAATTCAAACAGTGGCAAAACAAATTTAACAAAATAAAACAGAACAGAAATAAAAGAGAGAGAGAGAAGGAAGTTACCTGGCGCCCACTTACCTGGCCCAGCACGGCCCAGCCCATCTCCACTTCCCCCCCTGTCGTCTTCCTCTGCCAGTAGGCAGAGGCGAGGTGTGGCGCGCGCCCGAGAGGCCTCGGCCACCTCCTGCTTCCCCTGGCCACCTCCTGCTTCCTCTCGTCGCCCTGGACCCCGTCCGCGACGCCACGCACCCTCCCAGGCCTCGCACTCTCCCCGTGCCTTCTCCCCCCCTTCTCTGGCTCCCTCTCTCTTCCACCGAGCGGAGCCCCGTCGCCACCGACGCCGTTCGCCGCGGCCACAACCACCGCCTCGCCTCCCCGACGCCTCCCAAAGCTCCGCCGGTCCTCCCTCTTCCTCCTCACCAAGACGGAAGGCGCCGGAAGCCCTGGATGGGGCCAGCTTCGCCGTTCCCCTCCTCGGCCACCGCGGATCGCCGCCGTCAAATCCGTCCCCGTCCGGCCTCCCTCAAGCTCGCCGTCCACCTCTACAGGGTCTACGTGAGCTCTCCGTCCGTTTCCCCCTCTCTGTTTCGTCGTTCGCGCGCCGTAGCTAGGTTATCCACCAAGACCGAAACCCCATCGCCGCCGGCCATGGCGCCGCCGTGGCCAGGGCCACCGCAGCCCGCGCCTGAGCACGTCACCGTGCTCGGTGAACCCCCAGGAGCACGTAGCCCTCCTCGTTTTCTCCTCTAGTGCGCCGTAGCTTCGCCACCGTTCGCGCCCGAACTCCGGCCACCGCGGAAGTGCTCGCCGCCGTCGTCTCCGGCCACCCCGCGGCCCCTCGTGCAGCCAGCTAGGTGCGGCCGTGTACGGGCTACCTTCTGGTGGCCTTCGCGCGTCCAGCCGCCGCCCGTAGCGCAACCCCGGTGAACTTCCGCCGCGTTTCGGGTCGCCGCCGGCCGAACTCCGGTGGCCAGTGACGTGGCGCTGTCATTAGCCACTAATGACGCACTAACCAACCCCCTAGGCCACTGACTGTGGGCCCCACCCCTGGTCAAACCCCAGTCAGCGCTGGGTTTGACCGGGATTAGGTCCTGTGTCACTGACGTGTGGCCCCCACACGTCAGGTTTGACCGGACCAGCCCAGTTGACTCTGCTGACGTCACAGTGACGTGGTGCTGACGCCATAAATCATTTTCTGGAATTATTTTAATTCTAAATATTCAGGAAATTCCAGAAAATGCCTAAAACTTCTAAAATTCATAGAAATTCAACCGTAACTCCAAATTAAATAATTTATATATGAAAAATTATCAGAAAAATTCAAGGAATCCATCTGTACCATTTTCATGCATGTTAGAACAACTTATAGCTGCTGTTTGCACAAATCAATTAAATGGCATTTGAATAATCACATATGGAGTTTAAATTTGAATCTTGTATTCAAACCAACTTCATTTAATCTGTTGCTAGATGCATTAGCCCAAAACACATTCATATTGCCATGTCATAGCATGCATCATATTGTGCATTGCATTGATCGTGTTTCTTCTGTGTTTGCCGGTGTTGTTCTCCCTCGGTAGACGTTGTACCGACGATGTGATCGTTGACACTGATGAAGACTCAATGTTATCTTCAGAAGTGCCAGGCAAGCAAAACCCCCTTGTTCATTCCGATACAAACCCACTCTCTCGCTCCTGCTCTCTTTTACTGCATTAGGACAACAACGATTCATCTGTTACTTGTTGCGGTAGTTGAACCCCTTTATCCTTTGCATGACCTGTCATTGCCACAGTAAATAGATGAAACCCACTAGCATGAGTAGGAGTTGTTTGAGCCCTGTTGTGCCTACTCGTTCTTGCTTGTTTGTCATGCCTGCTACTGCTTAGAGTTGTGTCAGGTCTGATTCATCGGGAATGGATCAGAGGTGTGTGAACATGTCCTACCATTGAGAGCTAAGTGTGTGAACACGATTTGGTAAAGGTAGCGGTGAGAGGCCATGTAGGAGTACATGGTGGGTTGTCTCATTGAAGCCGTCCTTAGGAACTGAGTTCTGTGTTTGTGATCCATGACTCAGCTACTACCATACATTGGGCCCTGAAATATGACCCCGCTCGACTTCTTAATCACCCTTGTCCTCTGTCCAGGAGTTGCAAGTAGTTTCTGGTGTTTGTAGTATGCTGGAGGCCGTGGACAGCGCTGACCGTAGGGGTGGGCTGTGATGCGGTAGGCACGTGGCCGGGTATACCGGGCGCCCGTTTGGTGTCACGGAACCCTGTTCACATCGTTTGGGGCTGTGAGCGAAACTCCGGCCGGATCTCCTCATGGATGGAACCCGAATAGGCGATAAACCTGGACTAGAGACTTGAGTGTTTAGGTAGGTCGTGGTCTACACCCACGTCGGCTTTCGCTTGAAGTCTGCCGAGCACATGTCGTGTGCAGACGCTAAGTGGTGGAAACATGTATGAAGAAGTACACCCCTGCAGGGTTAACATCATCTATTCGGATAGCCGTGTCCGCGGTAAAGGACTTCTGGGTTGCTTATATCAGTTCATAGACAAGTGAAAGTGGATACTTTAAAATGCGCAAGATAAGCGTGAGTGCTATGGATGGCGTTCTCGTAGGGAGACGGGAGCGGATCCATAGTGGTGTATTGATATGGTGAATATGTGGACTCGTGTGCGCCACCTCAAAAGAGTTACTTGCAGTCGTAGTTTAGGATAGCCACCGAGTCAAAGCTGGCTTGCTGCAGTTAAACCCCACCATCCCCTTTGTTGATAATGATGCATATGTAGTTAGTTCTGATGTAAGTCTTGCTGGGTACATTTGTACTCACGTTTGCCTATTTTATGTTTTGCAGAGAGACTTCGGTCTCACTAGTAGTTTCGCGTGGACTTCGACGTTTAGCTTGTTACCTCAGCTACGATCTTGTGCCCCCGGCAGGATTTGGTAGATAGTCAGGCTTCTCAGCCTTTTTCATTTATAGATGTCTGTACTCAGACATGATAGCTTCCGCTTGTGTTTTGATTTGTATGCTCTGAATGTTGGGTCGTGAGACCCCTGTTTGTAATATCTCGCTCCTCGGAGCCTATTGAATAAATACTTGAGTCGTAAAGTCATGTTGTGATGCCATATTGTATTTGCACATATCGAGCATATTGTGTGTATGTTATTGAAATGCTTGGTATGTGTGGGATCTGACCATCTAGTTGTTTATCTTTAGTAGCCTCTCTTACCGGGAAATGTCTCCTAGTGTTTCCACCGAGCCATGGTAGCTTGCTACTGCTCCGGAACACTTAGGCTGGCCGGCATGTGTCCTTCTTTGTTCCTGTGTCTGTCCCTTCGGGGAAATGTCACGCGATGAATACCGGAGTCCTGTTAGCCTGCTACAGCCCGGTTCACCGGAGTCTTGCTAGCCCAGTGCTACAGCCTGGATTCACTCGCTGATGACCGACACGTTCGATGCTGGGTCATGGATGCCTGTCCCTGTAAGTCTGTGCCACTTTGGGTTTACGACTAGCCATGTCAGCCCGGGCTCCTTATCATATGGATGCTAGCGACACTGTCATATACGTGTGCCAAAAGGCGCAAACGGTCCCGGGCTAAGGTAAGGCGACACCCGTGGGAATACCGTGCGTGAGGCCGCAAAGTGATATGAGGTGGTACATGCTAGATCGATGTGGCATTGAGTCGGGGTCCTGACACATTCGGCGTCGCGTGGCTCTACGTAGATGATGAGGACAACGCTGTGGTTCTTCTAGGATGGACGGCGAGGCGAGAGGTGGAGGATGGCCATGGCTACGGCGAGCGGCGACGACGCACCCGTTCGGGTGGGTGAGAGAGAGATGTCCAGGGTAGGGGGGAACGCTCGAGAGCGAGAGAGGGAGAGCCGAACGGCTCTGGGGGTCACGTGGCGTGCTCAGGGGAGGCCGGGGCTAGCAGGCGGGAGGAGCTGCCCAGGGCGCGTGCCCGTGCACGGCGACCACACGCCCACGTCCTTCTTTCCAAGAAGGAAGACTACAGGGGGGCTGCGGTGGTGGGTTGGGCTAGAACAGGAGTTGGGTCGGCTCTGCTGCAGGCAAGCGCCAGGTAAGTCTTCTGCCCTTTTTTGTTTTTTGTTTTCTATTTTTCAAATTTGTTTTAATTTGGTTTTCAAACCAAATCACTTTTAAAAATTGTGAAAATAGTTATGGGCACTAAATGAGTTATTCCAGAGGCCCTCAACTAATTCCAAAATTGTTGGGGCATTTAAAAATATTAATAGTATTTAAATGCTCCAATTCAAATACAATATGAGTTAATTCAAAAATCCAGAATGGCCTAAAAATATTTGCATCATTTTTGGCAGAGGTTTTCACCTTTATCAGAAATCATGAACATTTTCAAAGGGCATTTTGGGTTCATTGAAAATATTTTTATGTTGAACCTATTTGAATTCCATTTGATGCCAGGGTTTGAACATCCCCAATTCAAATTCATTTGAATTTTAAACATGATGACATGATGAACAAGCAAAGACAATAGGGGCTGAGCTAGGGCTGTGACAAGTGTAGGGGAACTATCGTAGCCTTTTCGATAAGTAAGAGTGTCGAACCCAACGAGGAGCAGAAGGAAATGATAAGCGGTTTTTAGCAAGGTATTCTCTGCAAGCACTGAAATTATCGGTAACAGATAGTTTTGTGATAAGGTAATTTGTAACAAGTAACAAATAATAAAAGTAAATAAGGTGCAGCAATATGGCCCAATACTTTTTGTAGCAAAGGACAAGCCTGGACAAATTCTTATATAAAGGAAAGCGCTCTCGAGGACACGTGGGAATTATCGTCAAGCTAGTTTTCATCATGTTCATATGATCCGCGTTCGGTACTTTGATAATTTGATATGTGGGTGGACCGGTGCTTGGGTACTTCCCTTACTTGGACAAGCATCCCACTTATGATTAACCCATATTGCAAGCATCCGCAATTACAACAGAAGTATTAAGGTAAACCTAACCATACTATGAAACATATGGATCCAAATCAGCCCCTTACGAAGCAACGCATAAACTAGAGTTTAAGCTTCTGCCACTCTAGCAACCCATCATCTACTTATTACTTCCCAATGCCTTCCTCTAGGCCCAAACAATGGTGAAGTGTCATGTAGTCGATGTTCACATGACACCACTAGAGGAGAGACAACATACATCTCATCAAAATATCGAACAAATACCAAATTCACATGACTACTTATAGCAAGACTTCTCCCATGTCCTCGGGAACAAACATAACTACTCACAAAGCATATTCATATTCATAATTAGAGGGGTATTAATATGCATAATGGATCTAAACATATGATCTTGCACCAAGTAAACCAACTAGCATCAATTACAAGGAGTAATCAACACTACTAGCAACCCACAGGTACCAATCTGAGCTTTGGATACAAAGATTGGATACAAGAGATGAACTAGGGTTTGAGATGAGATGGTGCTGGTGAAGATGTTGATGGATATTGACCCCCTCTCTACGAGAGGACCGATGGTGATGACGATGGTGATGATTTCCCCCTCACGGAGGGAAGTTTCCCTGGCAGAACAGCTCCGTCGGAGCCCTAGATTGGTTCCGCCTCGCGGCGGCGGAGTTTCGTCCCGTGAGCTTGCTTATGATTTTTTCCTGGACGAAAGACTCCATATATCCAAAGATGGGCATCAGAGGGCCACCAGGGGGCCCACGAGGCAGGGGGGCGCGCCCCCACCCTCATGGACGGTGTGTGGCCCCCTCTGGTACTTTCTTTGCCCAATATTTTTTATATATTCTGAAAATAATTACCGTGGAGTTCCAGGACTTTTGGAGATGCGCAGAATAGGTCTCTAATATTTGCTCCTTTTTCAGCCCAGAATTCCAGCTGCCGGCATTCCCCCTCTTCATGTAAACCTTGTAAAATTAAGAGAGAATAGACATAGGTATTGTGACATAATGTGTAATAACAGCCCATAATGTAATAAATATCGATATAAAAGCATGATGCAAATGGACGTATCAACGCCCCCGACACCCCACCGCCCCCGCCGCCCCACCGCTCAGGCCGCCCGACGCCCCAGCGCCCGTCGTCGCTCCACCCCCGCTGCCCCCGACCACCACCGCCCCCAACACCCCGCCACTCAGGCTGCCTGCTGCCCCGCCGCCCGGCGCTTCGGCCCCCGCCACCGCTCCGCCCCCTGCAGGTGAGGTTTCTTCCCTTTTCTTTCTTTCTTTCTTTCTTTTTTTCTTGTTGTTTTTAGGTTAATTAGTTATTTTTAGGTTAATTACTTAGTTAATTAGTTAATTAGTTAGTAGGTGGTGTGTTACCCTACTGTACATAGTAAAAAAAGGAGATTTCACCATGAGCCGAGCTCACGTGTGCCCGCGGTAATCGCCATGGCGGTCGGGGGAGGGGTCCTGGATCCCTCTATGGCATTGGTGGGGATGGAGTAGGGTTCAGGGAGGGGAGAGATGAAGTAGAGCGAGCTCGAGGAGGTCCCGCACGAGTGCAGCGACTGGTGAGCTCGGGCGGCGCTCGGATGAGCTCGAAAGGGGGCAAAGGAGGCCGAGGGAGGAAGGGCCCAACAACTAGGTGTGTAGAAGCCACTTGTGTCCAGAAGCACTTGGGGATTATAAACAAGTGATAAATGGTATTGGATGCTCTAGGAGTCCTCTGGAGTGAGAGAGGGGTAGAGAGAGAGAGAGAAAACAGTGTTGTCTAGAGAGAGAAAGTGGGGTTTTCACCCACCAATTATGGTCGATGACCTTGCAAGAATTACTAGATGTAGAAGATGACCAGGGTCAGAGGTGGTAAAAATTTGAGCTCATGGAGAATAGTGGAAGGGGTAAAAACAGTGGTTTTGGTAAAATTACAGAAGGTGTTGATGGTGTTTTCGGCAAGTAAATGAAAACTCCTGGCCATGAGATTTAACAGGATCAAATAGTAGATAGATCTAAGGTTTACCACCTAGTTTAAGAGCATTTGGACATGTTTGGCAATAGGCATACATGGTTTTGAGAGGTTTTGGTGATGTCATCTTGTTCTCCAAGAGATGATACTTGGCAAGATAACTAAATATGGCACTTTTGACATGCTAGAATTTTCTTGGAATTTATAGAGAATATTTCTGTTGTAAATATTCCAAAAGCTTGAAATATCATAAAAGGGTTTTTGATGGATTTGACCAATATTTTGAACATGACCGTGTGTTGAAACTCTTATATATGGACAATATATGCCCAATGAGCTTCCCTAAATTTTCTCAAATATTTTTGAAACACTAAAATAATTTTAACCTATTAAAGACCATTTCTGGCCTGAAGAAAAAGCCTTTAATTAGTTAGTTAGTTATTTTTTAGGTTAATTACTTAGTTAGTTACTTAATTTTTTTAGGTGTTGTTTTCACCCACCAAATTTTTTATTATGTTTATGTTGTACTAATTTTGTTTACTCTTTTTCATTGCAGGCGTTGACAGATCGTGGGCGCGGGTCGAGAGCGCTTCGAGCCTCCTTCCTCGGTGCGTGCTGGGAGGGGTGCTGTTATTCCACCCCAGCACCTTCGGAGAGCGCTGGTAGACAACATGTACACACCGGCGGGCCCTTCTTCTTCAGCCGGCAGAGGTCAGGGGAAGACGAAGAGTGGTGCAGCTAGATGTGGACGTGGCAGCGGGAGAGGTAGGAAGGCTGTTGCGCCTTCCTCGCCATCACCCCCAGCTGATTCTCCGGACCACCGGAGTTCTCCGTCTCAGGTGGACCTGTCAGATTTGGACCCGTCTCGGACTCTGGTCCACAAGCCTCGGGTCGCCGAGCCTTCATCCCACGAGACTCGGGCCCTAGAGTCTTCGTCCCACGAGACTCCAGTCCGAGAGTCTTCGTCCCACGTGGCTCCGGAGACTAGTGGCCATGCTGATGGCGAGGAGACCTAGTCTAACGATAGTTTTAGCGAGGTCGAGTTGGTTGAGCAGGGCAAGAAGGTCTACCCGCGTGGTGGTACGAAGCTCCCGGCCATGCCGGCGACCCGCGATCAAAGGTGGTTGATTCAGCCTAACGGGGAGAAGTAAGTGCATTTGCTCTTTTTTAACCTTTGTCCTTCATGTTTCTTCAAATTAATATCTAATGTGTTGGCCTTGTCATACTGCAGGGGTTGAATACGCGCCGATGGTGTCCGCAGGCTCAACCAGGTCCTTGGTGTGCTTTGCCAGCACCACTTCCCGGGGTGGGTCACATTGCCCGGTGAGGGTCAGGTTCCACAGCTAGCACTGAGCTGGGAGCTGTACGTGGCTGCCTCGGCCCCGCCGTAGGAGAGGGTCGACGGTGTCTTGTGCGAGATGGTGGCCGACATTGTGAGGCGGTAGTTTTGGGTAATTTCTCCTTCATAGAATTAAAAATCAACATTGCCCAGGGATTGTACTAATCAGTGTTGTCTTGTTCGATTGCATACCTTCTACATGTGTTCTGAGGAACACGAGGTGGAGGCGGCTAGGGTTCTCGAAGCCGAGTGCAAGTGCCTACTTCAGAACTTACGACACGAGGCTAGGGTGCAGGCTATTCGAGACTACTACGCCTCGACTAACATTAGGAGGGCCAAGAAGAAGTGCCGCGGTAAGTATCTTAGTAAGGAGAAGTACGTGAAGGTAATTACCTATTCTTAAGGCCTTGTACTTAGTTTCCTTGATTTTATTCGTAAGCGTAGTGCTGAAATTTCTCTTTGCCAAACTTAGGTGCCCCCGAGATGGTGTGCGGATATGATGGACTGTAGGGTGGTGTTGGTGGATGAGTGGTGCTCTCCCTAATGGCTAGCCGAACACAACAAGGCTAGGGATAAGCGTGCCCAAATGTGAGGTGTACCACACCATCATGGGAGCTCCAACCTGTTTGAGTACGGGGATCACTGGGTATATGGTTTGATCCCTTAACGATTCATGCAATTTCATTCTTCATGCTAGCTTCAGCCCTTAACTAATATGTTGTTCCTCTCTTTTAGGCGAAACACAACAAGAAGGACGTGCCACCGCTATACGACCTCTATGCAATGGCCCATACTGCCCCGTTCAAGAAGGACAAGGCATTCTCCGAGGATGACCTCGATCATCCAGAGAGCTTCACCAACATCTCCTCCCACAACAAGCTCGTGAGGTACAGAAACTGGGAAGGCGACGGAAGGGGATGACTTCAACCCAAGCTAGAGTCCTTTTGATCCAAAGCTCGTGATGCCATGTCATGACAGGAGGAAACATGGCTCGGTAGCCATTGGGGATGGACTGATACGTTGTACTAGAAGTCTCCCGGAGATCAAGAAGCACCAGGAGAGGTCTCTTCCTGAGATACCGCCTGGACCACGGCCAGTGGAGCTCTCCATCGAGGCTAGGGCCCAGGAGCTTCTGGCGGAGGCAAATAGGCATGCTAAGCAGAGGGAGATCGAGCTGGAGGAGAGGACGGCTAGTCTGTTGGAGGTGGAGAGGAACCGGAATGACGTGTCGCACCGGGCTCTATACGAGCTCCTCGTGGTAAGTTTCTCCTACATATTAGCCAAATCATGCACGTAATGTTCATTTCATTACTAACTAATATGACCGACTCGTGAAAGCAAAATGTGTAGTCTATGTGCGAGAAAAACGGTCAGACCCCTCCGCCGATGCCCGAGATTGCTATAGCGGACACAGTGAGTTTCATTTGAGTGGTCATTAGTTACTAGTTTTCACATTTCAATTGCATCATGCTAACGAGACAGTGCAAATGATCTTTGGTGCAGCATGCCTCCCAACAAGCATCGACCTATCCTTCTCCGTCTCGCACTGGCGCAACCCCGACCCCGACCGGTCCTTCTCCGTCTGCACTGGCGCAAACCCGACCGGTCCTTCACCTCCGTGATGACGGTAAGTTTTCTCTTGTGTTTTGCTTACGAAATGCATAAATACCTAGACTTAGCTTTATTTCCTCCAAAATGCTTACCATAATGACCTAGACTTAGCTAGCCTTCCTCCAAAATGACATAATTAGCTGACTTAGCTCCAAAACGATCTATACTTAGCTTTGTTTCCTCCGAAATGACCCAAGTTAGCTCTAATATGCTAAGTTATCTCTAATATGCTTAGTTAGCTAGGTTTGCTCAATAATGACATACACTTAGCTTACATATGTAAAAAATGGCATAATTAGCTTACTTAGGTTTGAAATGGCATAACAATCTTGGTAACATCATATATGTCATATAGTTATCTTATTTTCCTCGAAAATGACATAATAAGCCTAATTAACTCCAAAATGAACAATTTTACCTAAGTTAGCTCCAAAATGACCTACGTTAGCTCTAAAATGCTAAATTAGCTCTAGTATGCTTAGTTGCCTAGGTTAGCTCAATAAAGACCTATAATTAGCTTACTTATGTCAAAAATGGCATAATATGCTTAGTTAACTCAAAAATGACCAAGTTTACCTAGGTTAGCTCCAATATGATCCATTTTACCTAGGTTAGCTCCAAAATGACCTATTTACCTAGCTTAGCTCTAAAATGACGTACACACTTAACATTTTTTACCTAGCTTAGCTAAAAATGGCATTTTTCCTACCTTAGTTAGAAGAAGAAGAAGAAGATAAAGAAGAGGAGAGGAGACTAAGAAAGAAAAGATAAGTTCTTCTTCTTCTTCTTCTTTTTCTTCTAGCTAGTCTTGTTCTTCTTCTTCTAACTTTCATCTTTCCTAATTTGCAGATTTGCGTTAGATGAGGAGCTTGCGTTCATGGAGTCTACTCTTCTCCTTGTGCTTCTTTTATGTTCTTTGAAACTTGTTGCAAACTTGTTGTTGGATATGTGTTGTCGCAAAATTGTTTTTTTGACTATATACTGCAAGGCAATAGCCTCACAGTCCTTTATTGATAAAGAAAAGGAGATTACAAGTTTACTAATTTACAAATGTACAAGGAAAGAGAAGGGGAACTTACAAAAAAAACTATGAAAGGTTACCTATCCAAGACAGTAAGCTATCTTTATATTTACATCTAATTCTATGAGACAGAAGAGAAATGTCATGAATAAAGTTTCTTATCCAAGCTCTAAAAGAAGGTTGCTCATTTCTGAAAATCTTCCCATTCCTTTGTGTCCAAATATTCCAAGAAGCAGTGAAGACAACCTCAATGAAGAAGGGATGACCAAAATCCCTCCTAACTGATTGAGCCATCTCATATGTGGTTTGATTCGGTTGAACAGACCAAGAGATCCCAAGGTAATTCCAAACCCTTTGACTAAAGTTGCAAGCAAAGAAGAGATGAGCTCGATCCTCATGTTGTGCACAGTTGCATAGCACACATGTTGCATCCTGGATGATCCAATGTCGGCGTTGCATCATATCCCGAGTGTTCAAACGATCCATTAAAAGAAGCCAGCCAAACATCTTGAACTTGAGCGTGCATGCACTCTTCCAAATCCATTTGAAGATAGGATCAACCACTAGGTGAGAGAAGCATGAGTCATAGTATATCTTTGACATAAAGGCACCAGACTTCGAAGGCCATATCCAGATGTCATTGCTTTCCTCGTCCAGGTTGATGAAAGGCAGCAGGGCCAGGAGCTGTGAGAGTTCATCATAAGCCTCCTGTGACAGAGGCAAATGGAAATGATCCAAGGCATCAGGCAGTTCCAAAAACTCCTTGACAGTGACTACATCATCAATTACCAATGAATGAAGCCTTGGGAAGCACTCACGTAAAAGGACAACACGATTTCCCAGCTGCCAACAATCAAGCCAAAATAGCACTGTGTCGCTAGTATGAACTTGTGGAACAACGAGCTTTGTGAAATTGGGATATAAACGCATGACATCACACCACCAAAGGAGCCACAGGTCTGGGTGCTTTGAGGTGGTGATGAAGCGTAATAAGTACCCCAAATTAAAGTGACCCAAGGCACGTCAACCTTATTAAAGAACTTGAAGAGATGCTTTAATAACAAAGCCTCATTTTGAATGCCCAAATTAAGGACACCCAAGCCCCCGTATTTCTTAGGGCGACAGACCAAATCCCAAGCAGCCAATGATTGGTGTGGATTATCCGTATTGCCTCTCCATAGACATTGTCTCATGATTCGCTCTAATTGCTGCAAAATGCCCTTGGGAAGAGATAAGGTACAGAAGAAATATATTGGCATGGAGCACAACACCGACTGTAGAAGTTGCAATCGGCTTCCTTGATTGAGTAAGCATGAGGAGGCAGATAAACGTCGCTCGACGCGATCGACCAGGGGCAGGAGATCATAGATTGTAGGTCTAGAAGTTCCCATTGGCAAACCTAGATACGTGAATGGCATGGACCCAACGTCGCATCCAAGCAAGGAATCCACCCTAGCACCTTCCTCATCACTCATATTGATTGGAATGAGCGAGGATTTGCTGAAGTTGACACGTAATCCTGTGGACGCCGCAAAAGTGTCAATCATCTCTTTAAAAGCAATAAGCTGGTCATCGATCGCAGGCAGCACAATTAAGGTATCGTCGGCATACTATACTATCGGGTAATCACTGGAGCTGGTTGGGATTGGCAGTGAAAGGATATTCCTAGAGCACATCTCATTGATGACAGATTGTAATAAATCAACCGCGATCACAAATAACAACGGTGAAAGGGGATCTCCTTGACGCACGCCCGTTCTGCAAACAAAATGATTACCCGTCACACTGTTGAGAAGCACGGAAGACGATCCCATAGACAATATGCTATTAATCCATCCAGTCCATCGGGAGTCAAAACCCTTGCATTGCAACATTCTGAGGATAACTTCATGCTCAACTGTGTCGAAGGCCTTCGTGAAATCTAGCTTAAGAAGGACGATGGGCCGCTTCGAGGCTTTGCATTGGTGTATATACTCAAAACACCAGGCCAGGCAATCTTGAATAGAACGACACCGAAGAAAACCATATTGATTGCGGTGAATGCATTTGAGGATCACTTTCTGAAGACGGTTAGCAAGCAGCTTAGTCAAAAACTTCAAACACGTGTTGGTCAAAGAGATGGGGCGAAAGTCATCGACAACTTCAGGGTTCAGCTTTTTGGGGATTAGAGTAATTAACGATGTGTTAAGGCATTCCAGATTGCATCTGCCTTCATAGAACTCCTTGACAAGTTGCATGAAATCCTCCTTTAGGATTGGCCAACACTTCTTTAAGAACAACCCAGTAAAGCCATCGGGACCAGGGGCACGATCCGTTGGCATGTTCTTAATGACAGATTCAACCTCAGAGTCTGTAAAAGGCTTGGATAAATCTTCCAGGCCATCAACACACGCAATTAAGGTGTCCAAATCAAATCCCATGCGAATTCCTTTTGCATTGCCCATACGCTGATTAAAATCCGACCAAAACATGCCAGCTAGTTGCTGATGATCTGAGACCACGTCACCTGCTGAATTCTTAATTGAAGAAATTGTGTTTCTCCGAAACCTTTCAATGGCCATGGCATGGAAAATTTTGGAGTTCTCCTCACCAACTTTAATGCTTTGTACTGTACAATGCTGCTTCCAATAAACAAATTGCCAATGCAAGATATCCTCCAGGTGCAATTTGACAATTCTCCTGAAATTAAACTCCGGCCTAGTCAAAGGCCTAATTTCCTCTAGTCCATCAAAGTATAAAATCACTTTGTTGCAGTCTGAAATGAGCGCCTTAACTGTGGACAGGTTAAGATGCCATTTCTTGAGGGCATATCGAAGAGCCTTGAATTTGGAGGAGATGGTTAAGGCAGCAGAAGATCTGATGATAGGCCTATTCCACACTTGAGCAACACAATCATTAAAACCAGGCAAATCAATGCAATAATTTTCAAAGCGAGAGACTTTAGCCTTAGGAATAGCCGTAGCGATTGATACCACACACGGAACATGATCGGAGGCCGTGCGTGCAAGCGGCAAGACTAGCGTGTTGGGATGATCCGAGGTCCATGCAACTGAAGTAAAAAACCAGTCGATCTGCTCAAGAAGGGGCTTAGTTTGCATATTTTACCAAGTGAATTGCCATCCTTTAATTGGTAGCTCAACAAGCCCTAAGTGCCCGATCACTTCATTAAATAGAAAGATGTCACTGACATTAACCCCAGGTAGGTTACGATTTTCCAATGACCGCATAAAATTGAAATCACCCAAAAGCAGCCAATTATCTTCACAGTTAATGTCAAGGTTGTATAACCATTGCACGAAATCATCACGGGCCAGACCTTGGCAAGGGCCATAAACAGACACTAGGGTCCAAACTTCAGACGTATGCTTAGAGCAGAACTCTAGAATAATACCGTAAGGCCTTGCCTCAATTAATTTACCCTAAAAGAAAGAGGAGTTCCAAATGATAACCATCCCAGCCGAGGCACCCACCGAAGGCACATACGAGAAATTATCAAAACATCGCGGACAAAACCTCTTAATAAGCTTGTGATCGATATGCATACACTTTGTTTCTTGGAGATAGACCATAGAGCACCCACTTTCATCAATCTTTTGTTTAACCGCTAGTTGACGCACTTCAGAATTAAGACCACGCATGTTCCAACATAATACCTTCCAGTCTTTAAACCCGGACTAATTCATTACAAACCAAAATATAAAGCAGCAAAAGTAGGTCACGCAATGACCCACACTGACCAGCTAAGCAGAGCAACGGGATAGAGTACCAAATATGAAAACATAAATGAAGATAGATGGCGTTTGAATTGGTACACCATGGAACATGAAACTGTCCAATGTAACTAATATCAGAACTCTTGCTGTTGGAGGAGGTAGCAGGATCAGCCTCAAGCTTATCCTTGGAAATCTTCCCAGAATCAATGCATAGGCGAGCCCCGATACGCGGAAGATCAGCAATAGACGTTGGTGGAGGCACTGACGAGTTCTCCACAGACTGTGAAGAACTGGTTTTCCTCTTCTTGAATGTATTTTGTGCCTTGTTCTGCTGAGATCCACTGCTGGGAGCTCTATGAAAGCCATCACGTAACGCGCTTAGACGTGCACTGCGGCAAACCTTCGTGTCCACCAAGGTTTTAGCAGACCTTGGCTTGTGGCCACGCTTGGTGGTCACCTCAGGGACAGCAGAGAACTCGAAGGACTCGGTGACAGGTGCAGAGAGGTCATCAAAGCAAAGAGCTCTTGCAACAGGTCTCCTAACTGGAGAAGCATGACATGGAAAGCTGTAAGAGGGACCTGGCGGCGGCTGCAGAGAGAAACTGACATCTGCACCATTGTAACTAATATCCCAGGAGCACTTAGGCAGCAATATAGACCCAAATTCAGCCTTAAACACAAACTTTGGGATTTCAGCAGAGGAAAAAAACCGGCAAGCACATCTAGAAGGTGCGCTGCCATTGCATAGCAGGTGGCAGAACAGGGCCAAATACAGTGAGTACTCGCCCAATATGAAGAGGAGGCTGCATTGGTGCTGCAGGTTGCTGAAATATCACCATATCATTCACCGGGTGATCATTAATAGAATCATCCGAAACTTACATGACGATCGACTGTTGCGACTGATCTGCAACAACTTAATTCTCATCCACAAGCTCCTGTTGCACAACATGCAGCTCATCATGTGGATCATCCTGGTGGGGTGGCGCATGATTGTGTTCCGGTGGTGGTATCTCATCCCAACGAATCTCGGGAAATTCAGGCATAACCCAGTTGTGGTTATGAAACTGCAGATGCCCAGGGAGTGGATGTGGGTTTCCATCGAAAGGCATAGGATCTTCATCAGCTAGCAAAATATCAGCAAAGTCTGCAGAGAAGATGTATATCGGAGCAGACCAAGATATGCGAGTACCACCAAAGTCAACAAACTCCCGATAGACTACATCACGTGGCACTAAGGTAGTTGCTAGAAAAGAAACGAATGCCAGAGTACGAACAAGCAGGGGATCATCCTGGTGCCAGTGATGAAAACGGCCAAAAGTGCTGATTGCATCTGCAATAAACTGCGTGCGCCTATAATCCAGGGGTATTCCAACAATCATAACACATCCCCGGCGAAATCCTTGTATAGCTCTGTAATTGATACCCTCATCATGTGGCACAAACCGAACAAATCTATCATTGCCAAGATCGAACGGAGGATGATCTACAAGAGCTTGCCGAGCAAACGGGCAATTGAAATGAAAGAGGCCAACTCCTTGAATCCAAGGCTGAGCATCAAGAACAGCGCAGCCAAGATTGTGAACGACAAAATCACTGACCATATTTCTGAAGATGAGCACTTCTTCAGGCAGAGGAGCAGGCTCGATGATGGCAATGGCATAGTCTTCATGCTGGCGATCAGGAGCCACAGCTGGAGAGTAGAAGGTGCGCGGGAGCCGCCGCGGACCACCATCGATGATCTCGAAACCCTGCGGGACGAACGGCGTGGGGTCGAGAGGGAAGGTGGCCATTGCTGGATGCGGTGCTAGTGCTGTTGGTGAAGAGGGAGCCGCAGGGGATGAAGGTATTGCCAAGCTGGGCGGTGGTGGCTAGTGGTGGCATGATGGGCGGTGGTGGCGAGGTAGGTGGTGGCGGTGTGATGGGCAGTGGCTCTGCGGGCAATGGCGGAAGCGATGGGGTGGCAGGCTTGATAGGACTGGGCAAAGACCCCAGAGGGAAAACCAAGGCGTCGGGCGAGTATATCTCTGCTGACCGTTCCGGAGAAGTGGCTCGTGGGACCCACTTGTAAGTTGGGGAAGGTGCAGAGCCGGAGCATCCCTTGGCCCTGTGACCCAATCTAAAGCATCGACGGCAACAGACCTGCTTGGTGCACGAGCTGGTATGGTGAAACATAGATAAACAATTCTGGCACTTCCAAACATGGAACACAATATCATCAATAATATCATTAACCCTAGCAGAATCCCTAGGAGAAACCTCATTGTCCAATATAGCCACTGATGGTTGGGGCGTAGACTGGGCCTTAGAAACCTCACAGTGGGCCGGAGAACCATGTCGGGCCGGTGATCCATGTTGGGCCGGTGAGCCATGTTGGGCCAGAGATTCCGGTGCAGCGCAACCAGGTGACATGACATCCTGCATAACCTGCAACTCATTGCCTAAACAGATCGGTGCAGTTCCAGAAATGACGGCAGTATTCTTGGCAGGGACGTTGATCGTTCCGAAATAGATGGGTGGCGTCACCACCGTCCACTGGAGGTTGTTGGCCGTCGGTGATGGCAAGATCACCTTCTCACTAGGATGAAGTTCATAGCCAGCCTCAGAAATCATGTCAACACAGAGATGAGTAGCTGGATATCTATAACCCTTACAAGCAGGATACTGCTGGAATGTGGCAAAGGAGATTTTCTTCCTTGTCAAAGAACCCGATCTAAGAGAAGACTTTGATGGTGGTTTATGCATAGCAATCAAACCCAAAGTAGCACGCTTTTTGGAGGGACTAACCAGAATCCACTCAGCGTCACATTCCTTTCTCCAGATCTCTAACTCACGTTTCCAATTTGGACCACCATTCCCCAAAAGATGAAAATAACATTTGAAATACAGGCAGGCATACAATCTCAACTAGAGAATGCAAAGGTCAACTTGCTTGCAGGAAACAATGAAAGAAAATACCTTGCCCTTGATGAGTTGAACCGACAAATAAATGGTCGATTCTCCAATTGCTGATTCCAATGCAGCCGCCACAGAATCCTCATTAAGATGAAAATCATGTCGGCTAAAGGACACAACCATGATGAAATGGCTTGTTTCATCCGAGGGATGAACAGAACTCCAACAAGAAAAGAAAACCTTATCAGCAAAGATGGAGCCCGCCGAGAAATCCAAATCAAACGCTGAACCATCCATGGAAGATGGGTATAGACGTGTAGATCCAAACACGCCAGAGAAGATGAGCGAAGAAGATCCAAAAATCACAGGCTAGAAGTGTAGA